>NW_011495071.1:4777924-4820053 GCF_000754665.1 Bison bison bison
AAACCCTCTACTGATTTCCCACAAATAGGATTTAAATTTTGGAGCTGGACATGTACTGAGGGGCTTTGGTAGCTGCAAAGCAGCCCCTGAACACCTGGCACCTTTTCTCTCCAGTTGGCAGGTAGGCTCACGAGAGATTTCTGTTTCTAGAGGAGCTCTCATCAATGCTGAGGCTCTCCTAGGCTTCCCAATCTTATCTTCTGGCAACAAATGCAGCAGTACAGCAGTCCACAGGGGGTTAAGGAAGCCACACACCCTCCCTTGTCATTTAAGTTGACTCCCAGTGCAAACCTTTCCCTTTGGCCATGGGTACTGGCTTGCCACAGTTGTAAACAGCTCTTCGGATCAGTCCCAAAGGTCAGGCTTTTCCAGGTGCTGGAAGTGTGTCACACAAAATACTGTTTACAAATAGCCCGAAACAATACACCTTAGTTACACATAGTGTTACTGGTAAATCTGACAAAAATTCTCCCTCACCAGTAACAAAATGTTGTAGAAAAATGTCTAAGGGCCTAAGAAGCATGCATTAACCTTTTATGACTCGGTTTTCATTATTCCCTCTGAAGATCTTTAAATGCACTGTACGCAGTATTTTTTTAAATGACAATACATGGTGAAATACAGTGGCAACAATAGTAATAATAATGAAGTTATTTATTGAGTGATTAACATGGTCAGGGCCTCTGTATTTTCCTTCTTACATGGATCTCATTCTCCCATGTCTCAGCTCTTTTAACCATATGTGGTTCTGGTCTGGGTCACTGGATGTAAAAGCCACCTTATTCTACCCATGCGCCAGAAAACAGAAAAAGATCATATCACTTATATCAACTACTGGTCACTGGTTCTCTGTTCCCCATTTTTCTTTTACTAAAATCCTTTTGCAGTCATAGCCTGGTTTCTTTCAAGTATAGATTAATTTACTTCAGTTTCTGAGTCTATGAACCCATGCTAATTTGTATGGCCAAGTAGAAAGACTCCAAAAACAATGAGTCAAGAAATCTTTAGTAGGAAGAGGTCTTCAGTAACTTTGGGTTAGACTGCCAACATAAAGCAGAATTTCAGTGTGGGAGTTCATTAACTCTTTCAATAAATATTTATTGGACTCCCTAACATGTAGACAGTACTGTATTAGGCAGCATGTGTGTGTGTGTGTGTGTGTGTGTGTGTGTGTGTGTGTATAAAATAGATAAATCTCCTAGTCTGTCAGAATTTATAGAAAAGAACCTGCCCGCCAGTGCAGGAGACGTAACAGATCAGGGTTTAATCCCTGGGTCAAGAAGATTCCCCTAGAGGAGGGCATGTCAACCCACTTCAGTATTCTTGCCTGGTGGGCTACGGTCCATAGAATCGCACAAGAGTCTGACACGACTGAAGCGACTTAGCACAGAAGAGGATGATAAAATGAAAACACATATAACTCTAAACAAACTTGAATAGTACAGATCTCATAAAAGAGTGAGGATAGTAGTTCTGATAAGGCCAAGGCAATCAGGGAAGGTTCCATCTTCATACAGAAATATAAAAGATGAAAAAAGATGAATAGTATCTCAATGCAAGCACATGAAAGAAGATAAAAAAAATTTTGTAAGGTGAGAAGTTACAAACTATGGATGATGGCAAGTTGGGTCAACATGATAACCACCAGTTCTTGGGTTTCTCCAATCAACAGAAACTGACTGGAGGCCAGACAAGAAATTCAGGCAATGCTTTACCGGGGACCCTGCTTTAGCAGGAAGCAGAACAAACAACAGGTTCCCTTGCTCATTCCCCAAGGCGGGGTGAGCTCGTTCCCCAAAATATGGGTGAGGGCAGGGGTGAGCCCAGGGGTGGAGCTGGAGGGGTGGCTTAGGTGGTTAGTCCGTCCCTTTGTGGTGCTAAGTGCAGAAGGGCATATACAGTACCCTGCTTTGGGGTCACACACCCAGTATTTTTGCTCCAGGCTCTTCAGAAATGGCAGTTGGCTGGGTTTTTTTTTTTCCTTTGTATTTTTTGGTCCAGAATTTGCCCCAACTGCACGTGCACACAGTTATTTCTAGTCCCATATAATTTCTTTGTATCTTGTAGCTCGAGGAGAGGTGTGTCCCGGTGCAGCACAGGGTCCCATGTCCCAGCTCCCAGCCTGTCTCAAACGGACTGGCACAGGGAAGAATCTGGTGAGTCCAGCAGGTTAAAGAATTCTGCTTTTAAAACAAGGAAGCTTTGGAACCAGGGAGTGATCAGAAGAGGATTTCAGGTAAATGAACCCATCCACAGTCCACGGGATGGACGGGGTCTGTAAGGACAAAAGCCACAAGGGAATAAATAGCTGACAGTGAGCCATCGCAATGCGAAGTGCGAGGTGAGAAAGGTTTTATTAGAAAGGTCCAGAGAACCTGGTTCCTGAACATACACTAAGTGCAGAAGGAAGACAAAGATGTCTGCAGACTTAGGCCTGGGGCTGCCTGGACAAAGGGTGGTGAGTGATGAAAGGAAAAGGGAAACACACAATGACCTGGGTAGCAGGTGCCTGCTTCTGGAGGGAGTTGCAGGGACAGTCTTTCCAACTGGGGGTTTTGTCTTTGGTGGATGTATTTGTATATTTTTGTGTGATCCAAGACAAGGAACAGGTGTGGATAAACTGTTAGAAATCAGAGTTTGAGGGGCAATGGGACTCCCAGGGTTCCAGGGTGACAAGAACAGCAGGAAGTTGACAATGCAGTGCATTGTCAGTGCAGGGATTAAATGCAGTGCAGGGATTAAAATAACAAAATCAGGCTGGGGAGAAAAGCCACACTTGAATGTATGGGAGTGAATGAATATAGAATGAGATCCAAAACACCAAAGAGGGCCTCTGGAAAACAAAACCACTGAGGACAAAACACTGGGTAAAAAAACGCAGCTGGGAGAAGAAAAAGGATCCACACAAGTGTCACCAAAAGCGCCAACCTAAAAGGCGGTGCTGCAGCAGAGACGGTGGCATTTTTCAAAGGAAATGGAAGTTAACACTGCCAAGTACTTCAGGCAGGCAAAGAAGATGAGGCCTAACTAAGGACCTCTGGTGCTTGCTGACCTTCTAAAGTATCATTTCAGGACCGTGGAGGGGGCAGAAGTTAAACTCCGAGACCCAGCTCAGAAGGCTGAGTGCTTCGGCTGGACACAAGGATGGCGGGAGAAGAGCAGAGAAGGCAACAGTTAAATTGGAAAGAGGGAGTCTGGCATCTCACCTGCAGAACAGCCCGAGGCACCTCAGGTTACCAGAAGTCCTCCCACTCCGCAGCATGAAGCTCCTCTGCGGATCCACCCAATTTAGGTCTGCTGGCCACGGTGACCTGTGCTCCATTAGGGGGTCCGACATCATCAGTGGCCCCTGCTGACAAGTGCCTCATCTCATCTCATACAGAATGAAAACAGCTAACGCTGGTGCAGAGCCCCGTGAACCCATTAAATATGCTACACGTAATTTCTTTTTGATGTGGAGGAGTTGGACGGAGGAGAGAAAGGGAAGTCAGAAAACCATCATTACACTGGAAAGTATCTGAGTAGCCGTGAGCTAAGGGGTGTAATCAAACAAGTCAATTTCCTCGATTTGAAGGCAAGGATAGTTTAAGAAAGACCCCTGAAGTTTGTGTGTCAGTCAATCTGGCAAGCACCCAGATCATCCTTTTTTAAAAGTGTGCACAAATAAGGGAAACAGCGGTGTAAAGGATAAAGGAGGAGAAAGAAGGGAAGGGGATAGCAGGGGGCGGGGGCGGACATAGGTGTGCTCGGCCGGAGGACAGTGACTGGTAAGGGAAAGAACGCAACACACAAACCTCATGTCAACCTGTAAAATAGGCACTTAAGACAGCTGGCAGGAGTGGCTTAACCTCAGTATATTTATTTATTGAAACATAGATCCTTTCAGAAAAACGCACACCAAACATGGCGTGTAATTTAGGCAACTCAAGAGACCTGCTGAAGGCCATGCATGTATCTCCTGAGGGATTTCATGGACCCCATACGGGAGCCCAATGCTTGATGCCACCAAACTGATTCTTTCCAGCACCTACACTTCTGACCACAACCACAGAAACAAGTGTATCCCTGCCTCAGTTTCTAACATCACTCATCCAGAAAAATAGAAGAGTTCGGACTAACTCCTAAGACCAACATTTGCGTCAACATTTATATTTCCTGGTTCTAAGTAATTTCTTACCGTGCCATTAGACTTTTTGGATTTAAAAAAAAAAAAATCAATTCAAAGCCAAAACTGATATCACTGTCACAACTGCTTTCCACCTATACACAGCAACCAACAAAACACCTTCAAGAAAGAATGAAGCCTATATGTACATTCATATTTCAGAATCATATTATAGGAAACTTAATGCAGGCCTACCTCCCTTGCCTTTGTAAAATCCCGGTACCTGACATTTCACTGCCATTGGGTACTCTCTGAAAGGTTATGTTTTTATAATGGAAAAATTCTCTCTGACCCGCTGGGGTTTCTGCTTCCTCACTCATCAATTAAAATCATCAGCAAATTTCAGCTTGCTTTAGTGAAGTAGAGGTAAGTGTTTTAATGCTCCCAACATGCAAAAAAGATGACACTGCTGGAAGTCTACATCACCTGCCATCTCCCAATCTATATCTGAAGCCTGAAAACAAAAGGCTCTGAGGGAGGAAAAAAAAAAAGCGGAATTAGAGTCAAATTCTCTGTAGAAAACAGTTACTTGGTTTTCCAGCTCCCAGGTGGAAGTTAATCTTTTCCCCATTTCAGCCCCATCACCACCTGCAAGAAATGCTATATTATCCAGAGGCCGACAGCCTAGGAGATGAATCATCTTCAGTTCAGACTTTCCGCAGCCTTGTTTGCTCAAGTCCGCTGACAGGGACGTGGGGCATTCTGCCTCTCTTCCCTTTCCCTTTACATTGAATCAATTAGCAATGTTAAATATTTAACACATTAGTCTTATTTCACTGAACAAAACAATTCACAAGCAGCCTGGGGAGTGGCCGTGGGAGATAGGGAATGGACCAGACGTGGAGAAAATTGAATGAAGGGAAAAGCAGGTTTTAGGTGAATGTGTATTTTTATAAAAACCTATTCACAATTCACTGAAGATGGATTGCCTGTTTCTTTCCTTCTCCTGACAGGTCCTGAATCTTTATAGAGAACGTTAAATTAAAGCACATAATGGGTTTATGTAGCAGAGTGCACAAGGCAGACATTAGTCACGTCCCTTAAGCATTTTTCTCATTTTCTAAGCCTGACTTAGGCCCCATTTCCCCATTGATGAGGGAAGTCTGTACTAACCCACAAACCACATCTACAGTCTGGTGGGCCATTTTTCACACTTGGTGTTGTCAACAGGGGCTGTGTCCTGCACTCAAAAGCAGGATTATTACATTTCCAGCATAGTTTATAGGAAATAGTGAAAAGCTGAGAGGTCATTCAAGGGAGAATTTTTGTTTTGTTTTTCCCTCTCTCCGCTTTAAAACTTACAGTGGCATCAAGGAGGAGGGAAAAACCATCTCCCCACCCTGCAGAACCCTGGATGGATGAGCTGAACAATTTTTACTCAAGCACACAACCCAAATTCACATGTAACACAGTCAGAAGCTCAGAATCAACAACCATAGCCCACTTAGGGATATTGTTTGCATGGTCCAGAACAGGCTCAATGGTAAAGCACCCACCTGCTAATGCAGGAGACCTAGGTTCAATCCCTGGGTCAAGAAGATTCTCTGGAAAAGGAAATGGCCACCCACTCCAGTGTTCTTGCCTGGGAAATCCAATGGATAGAGGAGCCTGGTGAGCTACAGTCCAAGGGATCTCAACAGAGTGGGACACAACTGAGCGAGAGTGACTAAACAACAACAAATCAGCAAACTTTATCAATCTCCTAATCTGGTCTGATACTGTAAAGAGATTACGAGGAGGCTCTCCTGACTGCCGAGCACAGAGCTTCCCAAGTTGCAACTAGGCTGACCCCCACGACTGCTCTTCAGAAGATACCCCAACTGTACAGCTGTTTAGCAGTGCAAATCTGATGTTAATGAAGAAACTGAAAAGAACAAGGTGCTTGCCACATAGCTAGATTTCATTAGCATCAGGCAAATTCCTGCGTCATACTATTTTTACTGGGAAATAATTAGAGCCCTTGATCTCCGCCTGGGAGCACTACTCCCTCAGCACACTGTGTCAGTGACGGAAGGAAAAGAGGCATTTCGATGGGATTCAAAAAGAAAAATAAGATGACTGCAGCAAGCTTCCCCCACAACCTGCTCCATGAATCTGGGGATAGTCTCATCACAGCCAATACCGTATCCTCATCAGGAACTTCTCAGTTGTTTTAGACAGCTGCGTTCCAAATGACAGAAGAGGTTTTCATAAAACTTAGTCAATAAAAATAAGATGACTGGTTAATGCCTTGGCATTTGAAGCCCAGTGCCTTTCCATAGGTATCTGAAAGAGGAAATAAATTTACTTTGGTTACAGTAACTGACATTGATGGAGCCCTTACCAAGTGCCTTGTACTTTGATAAGCATTTTATAGACAGAAATATAAATACTGACACAGATACACAGATATTCCCATAACCTCACAAAGGAGATATTATCCCCATTCTACAGATCAGAAAACTAGGTCACAGACAGTTTAAGTTACTTGCACAAATACACACAACTGGAATGGGGAAAGTGAGATCTGAATTCTGAAAAGTCTTATTCCAGAGTCTGCCTTCTTCATTGATATACTTACTCCTTGTATTTGATATCCTTCGATTCTTTTCTCCCCAAATGGTCAGTTTTGATCAAAAAGCCTCTGCTGCTCTTTCTAAGAATGACAAGTAGAACCACTGCTGTAAGTTTTAACCTGGGAATTTAGAATGCATTTGCCTAGGTTTTTCTTGATGTTTTGATGAGCACATTAGCATTAATTCTAGAATACATTTCTGCTGGAATGGGTACCAAGTAATTTACTGCCTTGCAGGTCAGAGTGGGCAACAAATATGATTTCCATGTATCCAATCCATAATGCATTATGGGACTCCAGCAGTAAAACCATGATTTTCAAAGAATGTTCATTTAACCATACAGGTAATTAATAATTGATATGTTATTTACTTTAAGAGTCAAAATGCTCTGAGAAAGCCTCTATCACTTCTCTCAACCTGGATCACCCTAAAACCAGGACCGTGAGGGCGTGTAGCACCTTGAGTTTACAAGGGTCCTGGCCCACCAGAGTGAACGAAGGCAGAACTGGTTTGACATTTCCTGCTGACTGTGATTAGAACATCTTTTAATGAAGCTCACTTCAAATCATTTTAAATCCATTTGCTCATGTCAACATCAATGTACTCAGCATTATCTACCAATTAGTAAACCGGAAAATATTCTTTAGATAATCTGAAATCTCAGTAAAATATTCAGCATGCCATTCATTTACTATAAACTGCCCTGTAAAAACAAATTAGCAAAACCAGCTGTCACAGGACAACATAAACATCCATTAATACAGCCCAACTACTTCAGTCTCTGGCGAGATGTTTCAGGAAGGAGAAAATGCAGTAGAAATACAAATCAACAAGAACTTCAATGTGCTGCACAACATTAAAGCATCCATTTACCTTCCCCGTGTGTGAGCCCAAACTGGGACTGGGACGACAGGGGTTAAATGAGACCCTCTTGACAATTCTTTCAGTGATGGATCTCCAGTCTTTGTGCTGCAGTGAGTCTAGAAGACCAAGAGAGTTCTAACACATGTCATACTTTGGAAAGATCAGAAATGTCAAGGAGCATGAAAGCTGGCCAAATAGGAATCTGATTATAAATATGCAAGGGAGCAATCAATTCAATTGCAAGACCCAGATTTTGCACGACTCTCTTATACACTGCAGAAAGCACCTTCCAAACTTACAGGAAGCCAGTGAGTACATCACTTACCAGCCAACATTGACTCGTCCTTTCCACAAATCAGCCTGACAAAATTCTATAATTTAAATACGGCAATATTTCAATAGCCGCCTTCCACTTAGGACCCTTTCACTATTTTTCATTTTAATGCATTGGTTATAAATAAACTGCAGCAGCACCTGTTAAGAGGGATTAAAAAATGCTTTTATATTATGAGAGACCGGGTGAGAGCTTGTTCTCTGATGAACACACTCATGATATGCAGAAGACGTCTGTAGTGGAGGAGCAGTATTCTTCAACAATGATTTCGATTTAAGAATCTAAATTAGGCTTCAGTCACTGATGACTACTTCGACCTTCTAAACGATATGGAACACTTCAGAGTGGGTGCCTAACACAAAGGCTGCCAGTCACAAGATGGAATATGCTCCAATATGCACACCCAACCGATTGAAGGTAGAAAGTCTTGAGCGGGTGGGGCAAGCTCACTCTTTCCTTAGAAGACCCATGATCCCCCCAGTGATGGACAGAAGCACCAGAACCAGCACCAAAGGTGCCCACAAACAGCTTCACATAGGGTTTCCGAAATGCTGGTGGGGCCACCCAAGCAGCTTGATTTCTAGGACATTTCCATTTTGAGTTTTGCTAGGTATTTCAAGACATTAAGAAATATACATGCTGAGCTGAGCATGGAAAAGAGAGGACCCATACAGAGCAGGGACCACAGACCAACACCATTGCAAGCATACAATTTCTTTAAAGAAGGAAAGAAATCTAAAGCATTCTCATCCTTTAGGTGAACGAGTTTATAGGCACACTAGGGTTGGCTCCTAATTCTACAGCAAGTCAATGCTGAAGCGTAAGGACCTCCAAACCAAAGGGGAAAAAAAAAATCAAATGAACTGAAAAAAAAAATTGTTTTAATCAACTCAGTCAACTCAGTCACATCCTCTGGAGAGAAGTCATAAACTTGCCTTAAGTTTACACTTGTCTTCTTGACATTAATTATTAAGAAAAGCTTTTCATCTTGATTATAGCCATTAATAAATCAAAAGTGAATACATTTCTATAAGTATTTCATTTCATAACCAGGTGCGACACTCAGCCTGTGACTTTTATATACAAAGAGACTTAATTTACTGCAAAAGCATCCTGTATACAATATCTATAAGAAAGGTAAGTATAAACTTTAAGAATAATTTGCAATTTTGCAAATGTTAATTCTCTACTTTCAACATTTACCAGAATTTTCACATTTAAATGAGTTTTCCACCTTGTATAAAACAAATACATGTTCACTGAAAAAAGATTCCAGCCACATAGAAAATTGCCAAAAAGAAAGGCTGTAAGTACTGTAATGTCAGTCTTGTACTCCTTGGCACTACATTATACGAGATGAGACAGGAGGACTGGGAAGAAAAAAGCTTGAAGACAGCCAGATCTGGAGCGTCTCTACAATAATGAAGGCTCTCCTGGAACAAGTGATTTGCCAAATCCAGGAGAAAAGAACAGACAAAACTTCATGAATAGGATATTTGTTTCACTTGCAAAAATCCTAAAAGAAAGACTACAATTTCTAAAGAAACCAATTAACAACTTAGTTATCATGGAAATGGCTAATGTACCTTATTTCTATCTTAGGCTGTCTGTGTGTGTGTGTGTGTGTGTGTGTGTGTGTGTGTGTATACGGCATCCATGTGGGTGGTGTGAGTGTGTTTCTTTCAGAAGGTAAAAGAGTCTGCTGGTATGGGGGCAGGGGTGCACCTTATTGTATTTCTTATATGGGTTGAGTTTTTAGAAACAAAAATCAGGTACTCCAAATTTTCATTTATCCCACAGCAGTAAATGAACTAATTCTATATGAAAATTCAGATGGGAAATGACACCTGCCTAAAATGTATATATTCTACAATAACAGAGGCTGGCTTACAAATTACACAATTCTGTCAAAATAAACTCTTACAGAAGGAAGTCTTGATTTCCACTTCTATAATTTTAGTTATGTCTAAGGACAATCACTTACCTTTCAAGCAAGGCACTTCAGCCTCTCCACTATAATATTAAAAATAATAGTTAACACTCATATAGTATGTACTATGTCCCAGGGATAGTTCTAATAGTTTTATACTTATTAATTTTAACACAACAGTTCTATGCAGTAGATACAAGTATCCTCCCTATTTGACAAATGAGGAAACTGAGGTGCAGGGAGGTTCAATGACTTGCCTAAGGTCACACAGAAAGGAGGCAGCAGCACCAGGATTTGAACCCCATGTGGTCTGACTCCTGTGTCACATAAATAAATTGTGAGGGACAGTGCTTTTTGGATGGCATGAAACTGTACTTCATCTCTATGTCTAACCTCATGAGGAAGTGGTACTGCTAATCATAACCATATGACTTTTAATTTCTGGTTCTGAGATCTTAGATGAGTCATTAATCTGAACATCATCTCTGTAACCAGCAAAATAAGAAAACAACCATGCCCACTTCAAATGATGGTGAGATATGACACAATGAATGTTAAAGTACTTTGTAAACTACAACATTTGTCTGAAATGTTAGTTGTCATTTTATTTGTTGTTTTTCAGTCGCTAAGTCGTGTCCAACTCTTGGCAACCCCATGGACTACAGCACACCAGGCTTCCCTGTCCTTCACTATCCTACCGAGTTTGCTCAAATTCATGTCCACTGAGTCAGTGATGCCAGCCAAACTTCTTATAATGCCACCTTCTCTTCTTCTTCATGTTAGACCACTGGACAGTTCCATTAATTAGATGTGGTAGGAAAAAGAATTAGAACTAAATAAAGAACCAAGTACCCAGCGTAGTTTGAAACTGTCTTCAAATAACACTGATTAAACTAGCCATTGACTATGAAACAACATTCGTGGTAGGGCACTGTGTCAAAAAAAAAAAAAAACCATTTAGCTAGCTTAATTTATTCTACTAGAAAAAAACATAAAAGCCTTTCAGATACTATTAGAAAGTAAGCTATCATTCATTAAAACTAAAGTTGAATGGAAAATTTTTAAGAAATGCAATAGATTTGTCAAGAAGTAATATTTCTTACTATTCATTAACAATTATAAAGCACTAAAAATTCAAAGGTCTGTGCACTCAGGATTCCTGCGTACAGCAGGACCACAAAGTGCCATATATAC
Organism: Bison bison bison; assembly: GCF_000754665.1. NCBI lineage: Eukaryota > Metazoa > Chordata > Mammalia > Artiodactyla > Bovidae > Bison > Bison bison. Next base: position 4,788,967 of record NW_011495071.1, read on the forward strand.
CAGCCAATACATTTACTAAGTGCCTACTATGCAGAGAACAGAACTGCTTCTGTGGATTGACGTTTTCTTTAAAAATACCCCGTTCTAATGGAGTTAGTAATAAAAGGTACCATTTATAAACCCCCTAATGTAGGACAGGGATTGTACGGGACATTACCTATGAAATCGCACTTAATCCCCACAATACAACAATCACATTTAGTGGGCTGCATTATCCTGATCTTTCAAATGAGGAAACTAAAGCCAAACATGTACGTCAATTACCGTAAGTAGTGAAGGACCCAGAAGCCAAGGCTAGGCCCACTGTCTGCAGTGCCTTTCCCCTTACCTCACGTCATCCAAAGTGCCCTGGCCTTTTTATTCAGGATACCTCAAGCATCATAGGAGAGGGAATTAATGACTCTAAGCAGCTTAAGACATAGCCAAATGTTACCTGAATACAGATATCACTTACCTTGAAAAATCACGTTATGTTTTGCATTCTATATGGTAATACACAGGGCTTCCCTGGGGGCTACGACGGTTAAGAATCCACCTATAATGCAGAAGACCCAGTTTCGATCCCTGGGTCAGGAAGATCCCCTGGAGAAGGAAATGGCAACCCACTCCAGTATTCTTGCCTGGAGAATTCCACGAACAGAGAAGCCTGACGGACCACAGTCCATGGGGTCACAAACATTCAGACACAACTGAGCAACACACTTTTCACCTTCATTTTTTTATGATAATATGTATTCACTGATTTTATATTTAACATATTATTTTCTCAAATATTCCAGAGAAATTGATGTATCACAAATATGTGCCAAATATATTCTATGCCAGTTTAAGGAAACATCTCACATCATCCTCCCTGTTGAAAAAATGGAGCACACCTATAGCAATCAACCAAAGCCATTCCAAAAGAGCAGGCTCAAGGAGAAATGAGAACAGCACAACCGAACACCTATTACTCAGAGGGTAAGCCGAGCCTTCCTCATGGAAGAGAATTTTCAGCCTGATATTTTACATGAGGAACTACAAGTGGTTGCAAAAGAGAGAAGAGGGTATTCAAAATGAAAAAGCTGACAGACGCTAAGAAATGGAGGTGACCAACAAGTAGGGTGATACGACGCAGCATTCTGGACTGAGCAGAGAGAGGGCTGTAGTTACCAATTGAGTGAGCATCAAGGAGTGGCTTTTTAAATGGAGATTGCTAGCCGAGGCCCTTCCCATCCCGGCATCAAGTTCCTCTCAGGCTGGAGTTTTGCATTTCTTACAAGTTTCCAGGCAGTGCTGCCACTGCTGCTGCTGCTGCTAGCTGAAGCACCTCGCTGACAGAGCTTCCAGGATCAGAGGAGGAAGGGAGCATGCCCACTGGAGAGGACCGGAGGGTTTCAAAGATGAATGGGTAGCTGAGTTATGCCCTCGTTTTCAATCTGCAGAAGGGAAGCGTTCTGGGTGGAATGAGTAGCATGAAAATTGGCTAAAAAAGAGAGAGAGAGAGAGACATCTGGCTTGGAACGCATGGGGTGCTTGCATGGGGTGCTAGTAAAGCACTGAAGTAAGCTGACGGCCATGAATCAAGGGAGGAGACAGAGGCAAGGGGCCCCAGAAGGAACGGTTAGAAGTAAGAGGAGCCGGGTCCAAACCAACCTGTGCAGAAACAATGAACAGGAAATGGCTACAGACTTAACCATACCAGGGCTGGAAAGAGAGAGGTCCAACTGATTCTGAGGTTTCAAAGAGTAAGACCATCTTACAAAAAATAAAGGGAAAACTGAGAATGGTTGCTAATTTGTGCCGGGGGAGGGGGGGGGGGGGGAAGTAAAAACTCAGTTTGTGTGTAAGTTCCAGTGTCAAAAGGTCATCCGAACAGTTGTATCCTCTCCTCAATTAGCTATCAGAGGCTGGAGAGCAAAAGCAAGACTAAAAAAGGGATGTAGATACCGGTTTTGGAGTCATTAGTCTTAGGAAGCAAGTGAATAAATGGGTTCTCACAAGGAGGAGCATATTTAAGAACAGTGAAGCGAAAGTGTCAGTAGCTCAGTCGTGTCCAATCCTCTGTGATTTCATGGACTGTAGCCCGCGGGGCTCCTCTGTCCATGGGCTTTCCCAGGCAAGAATATTGGAGTGAGTTGCCATTTCTTTCTTCAGGGAATCTTCCTGACCCAGGAATCTAACTCAGGTCTCCTACAATGCACGCGGATTCTTTACCAGCTCAGCTACAAGGGAAGCCATTTAAGAACAGAGTGCCATGTTAAAAAAGTACTGAACACAAGAAAAAAAAGAGAAAAATTGCTCTAACTATGCTGGTGATGGATATTAACTAGACTTACTATGGTGACCATTTTGCAATGTGTATGAATATCAAATCATGTTGTACACCTGAAATTAATATATTATGTAACAATTACATCTCAGTTTTTAAAAACAAGAAAAATCACAGAGTGCCTAGACTGAAGTCATTAAAGATAATTCTCAAAAACTACACATTTATAGGTGTGTGTGTGTGTGTGTGCGCACGCATGCACATGCACATATGCACACACTCCCCGGTATTAACCTATCAATGTACAGCTTGGTTTTTAAAAATCAGAAGTTAACTAAATATGACATTCTTCAAAATTCCCCAGTTTGCCAATATTGAAATGCCAATTTATTATTCACTGCCACATTAGCATCACTCTCACCTCTTACTAAGTTCCTTGCATAAACCATCTGGATTAAGTCACTCTCACCCATCTGTGTTCTCACATTCACAAATCCTAATCATTCTTTTCTTGCCATACAAGAAACATGTATTTCTATTGCTCTCTTTAAAATAAAGGAAAATGACATACTGTTACCCTGGATTTAGGAAAGAAGGTTATACCTTGTCAAAGGTATTGATAACTAATTATAGTCTGGTAATTAATAGCCTCGTAAGCAGAAAAAAACTTTTGATTTCACATTTTAGATAATTCAGTGTAATCTACTTCTCACATTGAGCCTTTCAGAAGCATACTGCACAAACAGTTCCTTAGAAGCAAAAATTTAAACCAGGAGCAAAATAACTAAGATGGCAAAACAACTTCTCAATATAACATGGGTTTTGATGCCAGACAAACCAATCTGAGCACTGGTTCAACCATTGGCAAGGCATTTAATTTTACTGAAATTCAGTTTCCTCATTAGTAATCTGAAGTTTAAAAAGTATTTACCACAACTGGCAAAAAGATACTCATATTACTCAATTAAACCAAAAGAAGGTCCAAAAATAGAACCACACAAATATGGCCAAGTGATTTTTGACAAACGTACAAAGACAATTCAAAGGAAAGGACTCTCTTTTCAACAAATGGTTCAGAAACAAGTGAACATTCATATGCAAAAAGATAAATTTCAATCCATACTTACTATATTATACAAAAAAAACTTAAAATGAATCACAGACCTAAACATAAAATGTAAAACTATAAAACTTTTACAAGTAAACTGGACAGAATCCTCATGACCTTGGATTAAGCAGTAAGTTCTTAGTTACTTCATCAAAGGCACAATCCATAAAAGACAAAACTGATAAACTAGACTTCATAAAAACTAAAAACTCAGTAAAAAGACACTATTAAGAGAATAAAAAGACAAGCTAGACACTGTGACAAAATAAATGCAAATCGCACATCTGACAAAGGGCTTATATCCAGTACTCTCAAAATTCAACAGTAAAAAAAAAAAAAAAAAAAAAAAACAATTTTTTAAAAATGGACAAAATATCTGAATAGACAACATTTCACCAAAGAAGAAATACAGATGGCAAATAAGCACATGAAAAGATGCTCAACAACAGCAGTCATTAGAGAAAGATAAAATAAAACCATAATGGGATGCCACTGTATATCTATCACAGTGACTAAAATTAACACACACACACGCACACGCACACGCATGCACACACGCACACACGCACACACATACTGATATTGTTAAGTGCTGATGAGGATGCACAGCAAATGAAATCTTTATGCACTCTGGTAGGAATGAAAAATGGTACAGCCACTCTGGAAATCAGTTTGGGCAGTTCTTATTAAAGTTAAATCTATTAGAAGTTATACTTACTATACAGCCTGGTCATCTCTCCTGTAGGCATATAACCAAGAGAAATGAAAACTTATATCCACAAAAAAAGCTGTACACAAATATTTATAGTTGCATTACTGAGATTGCCAAAACTGGAAACAGCCTAAATGTCTGTCGATAGATGAATGGATAACCCACAGTACATCCATACAATGGAATATAACAGCAATATAAAGGAATGAACTGCTGATTGATAACAAACAGCACTGATGACTTTCAGATGCAAAAGGTTAAGTGAAAGAAGACTGAATCAAATGGTTGCATCCAGTATGATTCCACTTAGATGCTGTTGCTGCTGCTGCTGTTTAATTACTAAGTTGCGTCCAACTCTGCGACCCCAAGGACTATAGCCCACCAGGCTCCTCTTGTCCATGAGATTCTCCAGGCAAGAATACTGGAGTGGGTTGCCATTTCCTTCTGCAGGGGATCTTCCTGACCCAGAGATAGAACAGGCGTCACCTGCTTGGCAGGTGGTTCTTTACCACAGAGCCCCTTGGGAAGCCCTCCACTTGGATGGCATGCTAGAAAACACACAAAACTATAGGAATGGAGAACAGGTCGGTGGCTACTTATTTCAGAGCTTAATGAATTAAAGTTAGGTGGACTAAAGTGCATTCTTTAAATGTATACTAAAGGGCTGAGATTAGTAACTTTAACATTAAAGGAAGCAGACTTTCTACCCTCTTGAGAAGAGATGCAGATATGCATACATCATGATTAATCACAGTACTCCAAGTATCAATTCAAAAGATGTCAAAGAATGGGTTTTTTTAAAATTTTTTTCTTCATGGTAGTCTTGGCAAATTTAGTAAACCCTCTGCATAAAGAACAAAATAAAGGTAAAGTATATGAATATTTTTTAATGTCTTTTCGGATATGTCTTCTGAATTTAAAAATGTGAATTTTTACTGATTCCTTTATATTTTCACTTTGCACCACTGCAAAATTTTATTGACTTACATTCAAAATGAAAGGTTTATTTTACAAATTATTTCATTAAAATACTATACATGTCTTTTTAAAATCAAATTAAACCACAAATTCTTTTAAAAGGGTGGGGGAAAGGCTTGACTGCCAAGGGACAGCACAAGGGGGTGTGGGTAAGTGAGGGAGCAGAGTCCTGACTGTGGTAGTCATAGTGAAACGATTCTGTGCATTTGCCAACATTTACAGAACAGCAGGCTTCCCTGGTGGCTCAGCTGGTAAAGAATCCACCTGCAATGTGGGAGACCTGGGTTCGATCCCTGGGTTAGGAAGATCCTCTGGAGAAGGGAACAGCTACCCACTCCAGTATTCCGGCCTGGCACTCTCAAAAAAAAAAAAAGAAAAAAAATTAGTTTATGTAAATATTTTTTAAATTCCCACAAGTATCAATTAAACAAAGTTATCACTAGAAAAAGAACCTCCTTGAGCAGTTGTGAGAACACAACAAGATGAATATGTACTAAGAGTAAGCACTCCATAAACTTTAAAATTCTTATAGTATTAGCAAGTCTCAGGATTTAATATGCAATCACATTCAAATCAAATCAATACACTATCAAGGATCGATTATGTTCTGACACAGAGCTGGCTTCTACAGTAAATAAAAGATATACAGAGTGTCTGTACTCTATCCAGTGTCTCAAGAATATACGTTCTGATTCTATAACCTAAAAACTAAAAATTCAGCTATAGACTTGTTCAGGAGCAAAGTCAACACTAAATTATCACTAATAAAAGAAGACTGAGGCCAGATAATCTAAGGTCATCTCCATGTGGCTTTCAAGTATACTGGGGGGGGACTGGGGATTTGCTTGTTTGCTTTTTTTTTTCCCCCCTCAGAAGCATATTTACCTCACTTTTGAGGCTTAGGCCCAGAGGCTTAGTCCAACATGACAATGGATTTCTATTCTCTATGCAGATTAGTAGATGGCAGCAAGAGGAGACCAGAAACATGCTGGGTGGTAGGGGAAACCGATCCTAGAGTTAAACACTCTGTAGTGCATCACCCACACTGAGAAAATGCAGACTTTATTAGCATCATTACCTACTTGGACTGCTCAACATTTACATGATAAGAGCCTCCGGATGATAAAGATGTCCTGGTTAAAAACTTTCCCAGAAGAAAGATGGCTTAGAGCAACAATTACATATCTCAAAATGAGGTGGCTTAATGTTTGCATCCCACTACACTCTCAATCAAGCCATGGGAGCAAACCATAACTGACTTCCACAGGAAATGGCAGACAACACTCAAGAAATAAATACAACATCCAAGACCTTTGGCAATTTCATTTACTGCAATTTATCATCCTTCCCATCAATGATTTTCAAATGGTGGGCCTTAAATTGAATGGGTCCCACCCAGCATTTGTTTAAATGAAATAGACTAGAAATGGATGGGGAGAAGAGAGAAGGGTACAGCAGGGTAAGACAGGATACAAAAAATGAATGGGGAGATTACAGTGGACAAGATACAGAGATAGGTTAGGACTGACAGAAAAGGGAAAAGAAAAACACGAAAGTACACTTAAAAAGCAAGACACACTAAACATAGTAATTTATTGTGCATGTGACTGCATGGGTTGTGGTCTAAATTTTTTTTAAAAAAGCACTGCCTTAAATCTTAACCCTTGGTAAAATAATCGCTTGTTTTAAAACTTTTTCAAAAGCATGTTTTCACACTCTTCCCAAGGACAAGAATCCAATGGATTTTTTTTTTAAAGGAATTACCTATCTAGCTTTATGTACCCAAGGCAGAAGGGGAGAAAATAAAAAATGTAAAGCTGAATTTGTATTATGTCACCGGATCCGTAAAACATACCCACGGTGTCAGCAATGTGACCTAAGATCTTCCTCAGAGTGCAGCTTTATCCTCACAGACATCATCACTGTACTGCAACAGCCTCACTCACAGCAAGGGTCTTTTCTGCTCCACTCTGTGTGCTAACACACTGAGCTTATGTGTTGAAAATGGCAATAAAGGGCTGGCCCATGCATAGTTTCTTCCTAATCCTATTTGCATTGATGACTCCTCTCCAAAAAACACAAACTGATTGTACTACACAACCTCTTCTCCAGACTGCTGATGCAGTTGGGGTCCAGGCAGAGACTAGGATCAAACAAACAGACACACACACACACACACACACAAAGAAACCTAGATATTTGGTGCAGCAGAGTCAGGAGCTAGCAAATCACAAGCAGATGAAATCCTGAAGACCACAAATTCTATTCCTGAATTCCATGGTTTACAGAGTTTATATAACTTTAAAATAAAAGAATGCCAGTATTTGGGCCATGAAAAAAATTCTTTTAACAAAAAAAGCAAGACATCAAAGCATAAATGATAGCAACGAAATAATAGAAATAAAAAAGGCTGCCTTGTAAAGTGATAATCTACGGAGAAAGGTACACTGGAATGTAAATGAAACATGAGAAAATAAAACAGCTGGTAGATATCTAGGAAGGAGTTAAATATCAGTCAGTATAAAGGGTTGTTGTTCAGTTGCCCAGTCATGTCCAACTTTTTGCAACCCCTGGACTGCAGCATGCCAGGCCTCTCTTTCCCTCACCATCTCCCAAAGTTTGCCAATTTCATGTCCAAGTGTAAAGGGTAGAGAGACATAAACATAATGCTTCTTCAAAGTCCAAGGTATCTAGACAAAAACAAACCATAAATATAAAGCCTACTATATTTACATGCAGTGTCCATTTCAACAGATTTTTTTTAGACCTTTTAAACAGCAGGCTTTGCATCTTTTAATTACAAAGGTATGCCATATTCATTATAGAAATTTCAAACAACATGCAAATATAACTTAGAAAGTAAAAGTCCTTCATAATCCCACTCTCCAGACATACCTTTTTTTAACAGCTTTATGTTTGTTCTTCAAATTTTAAATGAATATACTAATTAGCTAGTATGCATTATAGATTATACACAAAATGTAAGTTTTTAAGAAAAATAGGATCATTCTACATATGTAGTGTTCTGCAAGGTGCTTTTTTGCAACCTACTGATATACATCTTGAAAATCTTTTCTTATCAGTAGACATAGATCAACATCACTCCTTTTAGTGGCTGCACAGTATTCTATTATATGGACAGACCATAATTTACTTAACCAGTCTCTTACTGATGGACATTTGGGGTTTTATTTCCAATTTTTTTGCCATTAAAAACAACGTAGCAGTTACATCCTACTGTGTTTGTATTTAAACTATTTCTGTAAGCTGAATTCCTTGAAGTAGGTTTTTGTTTGGGGTCACAGAATATGCTAAAGTTTTTTTTTTTTTTAATTATCCACTTAACTTTAATTCATACTACCAAAAATCTTCAAGGTAGCAATTGCTTTAATTGCTTAATGATTTTGATTTTCATCTTTAATACTTTTTTAAGAATAATTTATTCTACTCAAAATTAATTGCATAGGAATTAAATCAAAAGGTATGTTTTAACACATTCCTGATCATTTATTAGAAAATACACTTTGTATAATTTTACAGAAAAATATTCCAGTTTTAAGAAATTTCATGTACCCTCCCCAAATTATTCAAGTCCTCCTAAGTCCCACATAGACTTGGTAGTTCTTTTTGACTCAAGTAGATTCACTGTAATCAGTTTCCTGTTCGTTTACCAAAAAAAGAAAAATATACATACACAAGGATCCCAGCACACACACAGCTTTAAAATCCAACCCCCAAAAAATCCTACAAAACTGTCACTCCTAAATGAGCGCGTAAGAAACTCAAATGCAAAAAGTCATGACATTCAGAGTCTGATTTCCAGTAAATCACCCAGGACATATTTCACGGCAAACAAAATACTTGCTGAGAAATACAGTTACCAGGGCAACCATAGCTGACCTTTTTATGTTTTATTTATCAATCATATTGCTGAATAATTCTTATTCTTGGAAACGAAGAAAATGTATTATAAACAATGGTAATTAATTAAAGGTCCCCTGCTCCACACTAAATAACTCCTGCCAAATCTGTGTTTAACTAAAGGACATGCTACTTATCTGCTTCTTAGTTCTTGCCTAGGCCAAGGCTGGAGGTGGCAGATCCCAAGGAGGCAATCACAAGTTACTGATATTAAACTTGATATCCTAGATGGAGAGGGTATAATAGGAGAGCGAACTCTCAACAGACATTCGGACAGATATGGGAACTCACACTACTACATCCTCACAATGCCTGGCATCTAGCAGGCACTTACTCTGGAAATATGGAATAATTGAAACTTAGAATGAATATATGCATGAATGAATAAATCCATCTATCTTTCAAATTAGATAGTTTCTAAGACTAGAAATTTCAAACATTTCACCATTTAAGCTCTACCTTTTTACAAGTCCCAAATAATATTCTCATCTAATCAAACATCAGCTCCACTTAGGAAAAAATAGATAAGCCTACTTATTTTCAGCAGCTGAGAGTATGGTTATAACTGCTTGAACCTGGCAGAGAGGAGGGGGAAAAAAATTGGAAGAAAAAGAAAATGGATTCAGTGTTCATAATAGGATGTGTGTGTGATGTGTGCTCAGTCGCTCAGTTGTGTCCGACTCTTTGCGATCCCATGGACTGCAGCCCACCAGACTCCTCTGTCCATGGGATCCTCCAGGCAAGAACACTGGAGTGGGTTGCCACACCCTCCTCCAGGGGGTCTTTCTGACCCAAGGATCAAACCCAGGTCTCCCGCATTGCAGGCGGATTCTTTACCAACTGAGCCACCAGGGAAGCCCAAGAATACTCAAGTGGGTAACCTATCCCTTCTCCAGAAGATCTTCCCAATCCAGGAATCAAACTAGGGGCTCCTGCATTGCAGGTGGATTCTTTACCAACTGAGCTACCAAGGAAGCCCTCATAACACGATATTAAGGGCATTTACAATGCATGGAATTTATTCATAATCCTTATCAAGGAGGCAGCAAGGGTACAGAAAAGAGCCCCATGCTGCAGGTCAGAGCCTGGGGCTCAGTCCTGGCCTTAGACTTGAGCAAATTACTTCATTTTTCTGAGCCTTAGTTTCCTGACTTATAAGATGGGAAGGCTAGTCTGTATGGCCTCTGAAGTCCCTTTGGCTCTAAATGATCATGATATTCACCACCCCTCTAAAGAGAAGTAGGATCAAGGACTCCTTGGGAGCAAAGTATCCATCTGGGAAAGAGGAGTGTTCAGTCTGCTGCCTAGGAGAGGCCAGGTGGACTGTGGCCAGGTCACTGCAATGTGAGGTTGCCACCCACAGCTGGGTGTTCCCCATAAGCTTCTGAGCAGCCCCCACCTCACCCCGGGAGGGGCTTTCAAACCTTCCCATGTCTCCCTCCAGCTCCATCTGAGGCAGGCTAGAACCTAGGACCTGGAACCCTTTGCTGCTGTGCTTGCACCTGGACAAACATCTCCTTGAGCAACAGAATACAATGAAACTGTAAGGGTCTAAAAATGACTGCACACCTGTGCAGGTAGGGCAAATTCTGGGCAAAGAGATACAAAAAGGCCAAAAACCCAACCACTCCTACTGAAGAACTGGAGCAAAAACAGGATACTACACATGCCATCCGCATCCACATCACCAAAGGAGTGGGCCCCTCTGGCCTAACCACTGGACATACCCCTACCGGCACCCCATATTAGGAACGAGCTCACCCCACTTTGAGGAGCAACAAAGGGAACCCATTTTGCTCCCTCCTGCAGCCTCAGGAGCCCCAGTAAAGCCTTGCCTGAATTTCTTGCCCGGCCTCTAGCCCAATTTCTATTGTTTCGGGGAAGGCCAAGAACCCTGGTCAGTGTCACATCCAACGTCAGCAGGCTTACACAACATGGACTCCAACTTTCCCAAAGAGAACAACCTCCGACTCTTGGGTCCTCAGCTCCTTCACATACAATCCAGCCTATACCCACACTTCTTCTCAAGGCTTTCTCATTACCTCCATCCCAAGACAAATGCTCTCTCTCCATCCTCCTCTCCAAATCAAGCCCCACCCCCATCCCATCCTGGCCTTCATCATGGCCCTCCTTCCTTCAGTAATCACTACCACTTCATCTTCTCTAACCCTCTGGTTTTTATATAAACCTTCTCAAGTCTTCCCAATTAAAAAAAAATATATATATATATACATATAATATACATATACTTAAGTTTCCCTCAACCCCACATCTCCTTACTTCCCCTTCCTCCTCTCTCGCCCTAGCCTCACCAGCTGCATCTCTTGAAACACATATCTATTCTCCTATTCTGTACTCCTGTTCCGCACTCCTCATTTGCCTCACCTACTGCCACCTGGTTTCCACACTCACTCAGCGCTGAAATTGTTAGACTGAGCTTCCCTGTACAAACTTACGTGCTGTGTCCATGAACAGCCTCCTTTACGCAATCTGACCCCCTTGTAGCATTTGAGAGTGCTTCTCTTTCTTTCTTAGAACTCCCTTCCCCCTTGGATCCTCAAAGTCTTAGCTGGTTTTCCTCAAAACTTGACAGTTCCTTCTTCCTTCCTGCCCCTGGTACATCATCTTCTGTCACCTTTAACTGTTGATGTTCCCTCAGGTTCTGGCCTCTTCTCTCCTTATCCAATCTTAGGACAGCTCATCACAGCCACGGCTCCAAACAAGCACAGGAGAAGTCTCCACCTGGACACACCACAGCTGCCTCCAAAGCTAAGCACAGCATCTTCAACTCCCAACCCTGTCCACCTTCTAAACTTCCTATCTTGGGTAGTGTATCTATCACCCATCTAAGTGGCCACCCCAGCACTTGATCATTCGTCTAGACTCCCCCTCTTCTCACTCCTCGTTCAGTCGTGAAATTGTACGCTCTTCAAAATATCCTCAAACCAATTCCTCCCAAACTACCCAGCAGACACCTTAGCTAAAGCCCTCATAATCCCAGCTGCCCTCTTCCCTAACTGCTCTACCACCTCTGGTTTCTAATCCCCAATCCATTCCATGCGTAGCCAATCAGATTCTCTGCACCCCCACTGACACCCTCCCTGGGATGAAGCCTTGACTCCTCATTATCACCAAGTTGACCCTTTAGGATCTGATTCCCCTGTGCCTTCTCCAGCTTCACTTTTTGCTGTACCCTCGAAGGCTTTTTACCCAGACCACGCCAAACCATCTGCAGTTCCCAGAATACCCCGTATCTTTATGCCACCACATTTGTCCACATGTCATCTCTCTACCTGGAAAAATTCCTAATACCACCCACATGGCTCTCTCTTACTGTTCCTTCAAGATCCAACTCAAGGACCTCTCAAACTCCTTCCTGACTCTAAGTCTCCAAACTGAGTTTAAGAATTCCTCTTTCATACTTACGCAGTACTCCCAAACTATGTCTGTTACGGTTCTAAGCACACAGCATTGTTAGTTTTACTATCTCCTGTGCGAGAATCTGAAATATAAGTCTCTGAAAGAAAGAAGCCCTATATAATTTATCCTTCTAAATCTCGTAGTTATATCAGAGTCCAGCACATAGTAGGGGATACACATACCCACACCCACACCCACAACCCACACAGATACGCATGCAGTATTTACTTAAAAGGCTAAGGACAAAATTTAAAGTCACATTAATTTTAACTCTTAGAAAAACATCACACCCTGAAGCTTCTCTATACTCACTATAGCACACAGCCTTCTTGAGTTGAGTCGTGGAGTAGGTTCCATTTGTCATGGGAAGTAAAGGTGGGAAACTTATGATTCTGTTTCTCCTATAAAATGGTCAATTTCACTTGAGAAATATAGCTGTGCACTAGACATCACAGATTCTCCTAAAGAGTTCACTCCTTTCAGGAGTTTAGAGTCTCAGAATCTGTAGAATATATTTCAAGAAAAAATTTGTGGTGAGTTTTTGGTATATATGCATTTCTGTGCATCAGTATTCTTTAAAATGTCATAAAATGAATGGGACCACACGTGAAAATTCTGTTTCCAAATGGAATATTCATTTTTAATGTTAAGTTTTGAAAGTTAACTCCAATGTCCTTCTGCTAATCTCTCAGTTTGGTTCGTTATTAGACTTCAAATCACTGTCACTGGGCAAGCAGTGAACATGGAATAATTATTTCATATTTTTCTTTCTCCCTCTCTATCATCTTTAAATCCACAATATCTCAATCCAACTGATGTCCGTAAATCCAGGCTGTCGCAACTTTTCTCTAAAACTCTTAAAACTATTTGAATGAGGTGTTGAGCAGCTGTCAGTTATGGATTTGAAAATAAAAAGAGCCTGAAAATTGTACGTTCAGTATAAAAAGATTAGGTGAAGCAATTCAGAATGTTTAAGAACTTTAAATCAAGTTAAAAGCAGTTACTATGGCCAGATCTCATGAAGCTCTGCTTAAGAGCCACATTAACCTGGCAGTCAAAACTATTTAAAATGAATAATGTTTTTTTCACATTTCACTCACTTTTGGCATCATCCAAAAAAAAGAAGAAAAGATAACAATGTGAATTGGCATATGGCAGTACAGTCGTGTAACAGTAACCTTCAAGATTTTGCTTTCTAAGGACAAAAAGCTAGAGCTATTAATCTGGGAACCAGATAAGCTATACCTCTCTAAGGCCAAAAGGGATAATTCTTCAGATGAAAAAAGGACAATTGAGATATTCCAGAAGCTCTTAGGTATGAAAAGCAAGAGAAGAGTAGAGGAAATGCACAATTTGGAGACCCACAGCAGCCGAATCCATGATTCAATATGAATCTACTCAATTTGGCGTGAATGTTAATACCCTCACCCAACCTCTGTACAGTAACAGTAAGCATGAGAATTTGGCTTCTTACTTTTGGTCTAGAGCTATGCTGTCCAATATGGGAGCCACTAGCCATATGGGGCTATTTAAATGTAAATTACTTAAAATTAAAAAGAATTATAAAAATGCAGCTCCTCAGTTACACGAACTACATTTCAAGTGCTCAATGGTCACAGATGGCTAGTGGCTACGCCACTGGGCAGCACAGATTAAAGAATCCTTCCATCATCATAGAAAGTTCTACTGAAAAGCGCTGGAGACACATGGCTGGAAAAAAGAAGCTCAAGTTGCTAGAGCAGAGATCCTTTCTGATCCTTCTTCCTATAGAAGACCTATCATGCCCTAAAGGTAATATGCAAAAATTCCACAAGGATTTCTCTTTTACACGGAAGAGTTAAGGAAATGCAGGCTGCCATATTAGGCCTGAGCTACACTCTCACTAGTCAACTGTAAATCAAAATGCTTCCACACATCAATTTAATTCGTGACCCCCTACTGACTAATAAGCGCTAAGGAACCATGTCCAGTCTTTCTGGACTTTACGCAGCATGTTGAAAGCCAGGGTAGCAAACATCCATCTACCTAAAGAATAGGAGTTGCCTATTCTAGTTGCTGACCTAGATTCTTCCTGCCATCCTGAAAGTGCTCCCTGCGCTACACTAGGATTTGTTTTGTTCTCTGGTGGTGGTTGTTAAAGAAGCACACTACCAGGAAAACAGCTTCCATCTATTCTGCCTCCTTGCTTAAACCTGCCAAAGTTGTCATTCGTTATGTGAAATACAACGACAACCATGAGGTTCATTAACGTGCTTTTTATTCAACATCACAACCTCCAGAATCATAATTAAGCCCTTCGAGTTCTATGGACAGACTGGGCAGGCTCTCACAGCCCCCCATACCATGGTAAAGGCAGAGTGGTGGGCTGCTGCACGACACTGAGCCCCGCCCTCACTGGAGTACAGGCCAGTCCAAAAATCTGGATCAGGAATCAGTGATCCCACATCTCAGCTACTCTCCTTCTTATGCCACCCTCTCCCCAGAGTTCATTCACTTCCAAGAAGATCCTGCCTCCTTCAAGTCTCTTCAGCAACTTCGTTAACAAACTTTCATCAACACTGCCTACAGCTCCCTTCTCCTTTCACAGCATTAACCTGACTAGCTCATTACAGTTCCTTATCCTCTTCCTTTCGCCTAAAAACAGGCCCTCCTCAAGGTTTCACCTCCATGATCCTCTTCAGGATCACGCATACACTCCTCTCCAGCCCCTAACGCAAAGGCACACATCGGGCATTTGGGTACACGTCTCTCAAAGAAATAACTGAATGAGTGCATCATATAGAATTCAGCTATGGACTCTTTACAGGTGACTTTCAAATCTGTTACCTCTTCGTTCCACTCTCAACTTCTCTCCTAAACTCAAGTACCATATTTGAAATGACTTTCTAGAATCTTTACTATGTTCTAATGCTAGCTCAAGTTTAACATGTCCACAACCAAGTTCATTGTCTTCCCTTACAAAACCCTGCCATAAGACTCTTATTTCTGTTCATTGGAAGAGCCATTCTTCTAAGTCAATCAAGTTCAAAATCAAAACATGCCTCTTCATTTCTAGTCTTCATTTCCCCTCAAGTCCCATTCTCCAGTCAATTCCACCTCCATTTTTCCTCCAGTGCCCTAATGCAAGTTTTCATAAAGTCATACTTGAACTATCATACCCCTAACCAAGCTCTCATTTCTAATCTAATCACAAACCATTGCCAGATTCATAGTCCTAAAGCACCAATCTGACATTACTTTCCTGTTCAAAATCCCTTCAATAGTTCCCAGTGACCTCCAGAATTAAATCTAAATTTGGCATTCAAAGGTTTTCCACAATCTGGCCCCCAGCTATCTTTTGCTAATTCCACCTCTCACAGGCCATTTTAGCTCTCCTAACTGTAAGCCTATATTCACAGGGTTCTCCCTCAACCTGGAATGTACTCTCCTTACCTCTTTCTGGGTGGAAGTCCTCCCTGTGCTTCCAAGACTTTATTTAAATGAAAAGATAAAAACACCCCAACTCCATGTTAGCTCCCTTCCTTATAGCCCTCTGAAGTTATGACAGAGATGAGTGACCTGCAATCTCAGCTTCTTATCCAGTCTTCTCCTGTGGCCACAGTCATACCTTCAGGGGCCCCCAAAGAGAATATGAGGAAAGGAAAAATGAGGTGGATGAGCAGTCCTTGTTTCTGTCTATGGCCTGCTTGTAATCTCAGGATCTGGGGTGTCATTCTCTCCAGGCTTGTTGTTTTGAATCTGAAGGACTCATTTTGTTTAGATCTTGATGTTTTCATACCTTTTTTAAAAGAGTGAAGCACTTTCTCAAAGGGACTCTATAGAGATCCAACATATAAACGTGGGGCTTCTCTTACTGAAATGGTAGAGTGCTCTGCAAACTAGCACCAGATAAATGTTATAAAATGAATTTAACTCTCATCAGTTATTCCATTATAAGTAGATTATATATTCATCTTTTTTTTTAGTCGATCCTTTTCTTGCTCCTTTAGTTCATGAAAAGTTCAGGTCAAAATCTTCAAGGTGATGACCTCATTTAAAAAAAAAATACTAAGACCTTGAAAAATATTCTATTAAAGCATAACTGTAGTACTCATCTTATGAAACAGGGATAAAGGGATGTAATCATGGCTAAATTAATATGAAAATGAGACATCATTTTTGGTTTAAAAAAAATAAAGGTGAAGAAAAGTTCTGTTACTATGTTAGCCTAAACTTCTAACTTTCCAGACCATATTCATGCTATTGCATGAATGGAATACAATCCTGGAGGAATAACATTTCAAGAGGAAAAGAAGACTGAAGGTGGTGGTTATTTAAAGAATCATCAACTGGTTTTCATGCAAATGACCAGAATAACGAAAAAAGCAATCCTGCCAACAGGACCTAGAAGCAATTGTTTTTAAATAGGGTGCTTGAAACATTAGCTAGAAGAAACTGATTTACTAATCTTTTCTTTTTCTTGGGTAATACCAATCATACACTATACATTAACACACTGACAAATGTGTATTTCAAAGATACAATTTTTCATGAACACCGCTATCACATCATTATTAACTTGACAGTAG
Source organism: Bison bison bison (assembly GCF_000754665.1). Taxonomy (NCBI): domain Eukaryota; kingdom Metazoa; phylum Chordata; class Mammalia; order Artiodactyla; family Bovidae; genus Bison; species Bison bison. The sequence continues at coordinate 4,805,925 of NW_011495071.1, forward strand.
GTCACAGTGATAAAGATATATTTACCAAGATTTAGAGTGGGAAGGAAGGGTTTAATGCCTCTACCTTGAAGGATTTCTTAAGAAGGCAATCCCTGAAAAAATGTCTACTACGAAAAGAAAAATGGCAAATGGCACAAAATCAAGGAAGATGTGTCATTCCATTCAAAACCTCAACTAATTGCAATAATCCATGCACAATGCCTAAGAAATGCAAGCTGTGTAACCTAAGACAATACAGAGCTAGACAGCTACAAGGGAAGTATCAATAAAATGCTACGATTCTCCATAATTCAAAGCATTTAAAGCACCAAACACAGACGAGGCTCGATGCAAGCCTTAGGCAGGGAGAAGACAAGTCTAAATGGATGGATGTGAATATGAAGGAAACACTTTAGAAATAGGCCATAAAAACAAGTTACGATAGGTCCTCCTCCCCTCCCAATACTGTCAGGAAGTTAGAGTTATTGAGCAGACATCACTTATGACAGTGAGAAAAAGGCTAGCCACCCCCTCCCCTTCAAAAACGCCTCGACAAGGTCACAGATATATCAGTGTCACAAATGCATTTAAAAAATATTACAGCAATAAACTCTAGTTAGAGTGGGTTCCACCTCTATATTCACAGTAAAGAACAAACTCCAAACTTCTCCTAAATTAAAAGGTTATGTTAGGAAACTCTCTCCCCCTCTGCCTGTATGTGAAATCTCTCCCATCTTCCATGGAAGAACAACATGAAATCTTTCTGTCTAAAACTAGAGCAGTTGAAGGCAATTAACTTTATTATAAATTTAATTTTGCCAGTCTTATTTAGCATCAACTATACAGTAACACAAATAATGGAAATATCGCTACAAAACAGACTGCCTTACCCATCTCATATTTTTAAAAAACACAGCAACAAGCCATTTCTCATGTTTGATCCAGTGACTGTGATCCATCTTTTGATCCTGAAGTCACGGACTCCACATATATCTTTATTATGGTACAAGAAAAACTGTTACCCTGAGGTTTAAATTTCCCTATGTGCACCATGCCTCTCCTGAGAATGTGCCTGTTAAGACAAGACTCTCACGAAAACTGAGGGGCAGAGGGGTAGGTAGATGGCCTCAGAGAGCAGTTTCCTGGTTTGTTGCTTCAACTCTAATGTGCCATTATGACATGAAGTCCAGCCACGCCAGGACTATACAGTGATTCATAAATGGAAAGAGGCTCTCTTACTTGAGCGGCTATCTGACTGTCTCCAATGACCACCCAACAACTAAGGATGAACAAACACACCAGAAGTCAGTCCTTCAGGCTATGAAAACATCAGACTGTGACAGCCTTTCATCCATTATGAGAGAACAACTTCTACCAAGAATTATAGTTCTAAAAACTGATCATTAGACATACACTACATTAAATTCATACACAAAGGCCTAGTGCAAATTCTAAACCCCAACTACCAGTATTCATGACAAATGAGAAAAGACAGGCTACATACATACTGGAAATCAGATTGTATAACAGGAAAACCACAAACTCCAGGAGACAGTGAAGCCACAGGGAAGCCTGGCATGCTGCAATCTATGGCACTGCAAAGACTCTGACAAGACTAAGCAACTGAACAAGAGGAAAACAGTGGGTAAATAAACCACCTTTGAAGTGATGCATCTTTACATTGGTCTTTAAGACTGAATTATTATCACCACATTCTCTGTTCACGTTTATACTGCAGGGCTAGATATGACTTCATGGCTAACGGATACCTAATTTCCAATTCATTCATAGCTTTCAAAGTGTTAGTTGTTCAGTCGTGTCTGACTCTTTGTGACCCCATGGACTATAGCCTGCCAGGCTCCTCTGTCCGTGAGATTTGCCAGGCAAATACTGGCAAATCCTAATACTGGATTAGGTTGCCATTCACTTCTCCAGGGGATCTTCCTGACCCAGGGATTGAACCCAAGTCTCCAGCATGGCAGGCAGATTCTTTACCGTCTTGAGCCCTCTATTCATTCATAGCTTTAACAAATGTTTATTGAGCACATACTGTGTCTAGGGCATTCACTCTATGCTGTTATGAATAAGAAATAAGAATGAATAAGAAAGCCTCCTATAGAAAGGCTAGGAAACACATATCTATGGACACATGTCAACATATAATAATGTGCGTGTGTGCTAAGTCACTTCAGTACCGTCCAAATCTTTGCAAACCACTGGACGGTAACCCACCAGGCTCCTCTGTCCATGGGATTCTCCAGGCAAGAATACTGGAGCGGGTTGCCACACGCTCCTCCAGGGGATCTTCCCAACCCAGGGATGGAACCCACGTCTCTTAAGTCTCCTGAATTGGCAGGCATGTTCTTTACCACTAGCACTACCTAGGAAGCATAATAATATAAAAGATGTTTAATATCATGAGATGGCTAGAGAAATTGTAACAGAAGTTGAATGAAAATATTGCTTTCAGGCTGGAAAGCACATTAAGATTTGAAAAAGCAGCACTGCACCTGGGTCTTATGTATACACAAGATTGAAACCTGGTGACCTGGAAGACCAGAGGGAGGGGAGTGCTGGTGAAAACAAGTTGGACAAGCATGAAACACACTGGTATAGAGATGGAACCTGGGGTGATTTGGAAAGGAATGCTTGACAGGAAGAAAGAAGGTAAGACTGGGAAAGCCCTTAAGGAAGTAGAGAAGAGGGCCACAGAGAAAAGGCACCTAACCCGCCTGAGAGGTCCTGTAAGTTTCCTTGAGAAACTGGAAGCTTGATCTTGAAAGTTATGTAGGAATCAGCCGTCTGGATAAGGGTGCTTGAGGAGGAGGAGGTGACATATAAAAAGCCTGAGCGAGCATGGCGTATCTAGGACACATTTGCTTTGGTTAAGTAAAGAGCACAGTGTGTAGCTCCTAAAGCAAATCCTAAAGGGAGAACATCGTGTGCACAGCTGGCAAGAGGTGTGCCTGAGAGGAAGACACAAGAGATGAAGGGCATCGAGGGCCAGGCAGGAGAGCAGAAGGCCCTCTGCAACATGCCAAGAAAACATTCAGGATTGTATGCAAGAAAGTGACCATCTAATGTGTGTTTTAGAAAGATCTTCCCAGAAGCAGTGAAAAGGATGCATTAGAGAGGATTAGACTGCAGGTAAACGGAACAATTAAGGGATTGTTGTCATTTAGCCACTAATTCATACCTGATTCTTTTTGCGACTCTATGGACTGTAGCCCGCCAGGCTCTTCTGTCCACGGGATTTCCCAGGCAAGAATACTGGAGTGGGTTGCCATTTCCTTCTCTAGGAGATCTTCCCAACCCAGGGATTGCACCGGTGTCTCCTTCACTGGCAGGTAGATTCTTTCTCACTAGCCATCTGGGAGCCCCTAAGGGACTGTTAGATCAATTTAAATCTACTTTCCTCATCTGTGGAATGAGGATATGGGTAGTTAAGACAGTGGTGGTGAAACTGACAAGAGTGAATGCAAGAGATAAGCCAGACTTAGTTACGAACAGAGAGGGAAAGGGCAGCGAAGGAGGAAGTACTCTAAAATGTCTCACAGCTTCATTTAACTCATTGGGTAGACAGTGATAATCTCCATCAGGATAGAAAATATAGGACAGCAGGAGGTTTGGGGAGTAAAAATGCTAAGTTCAGTTTTAGACATCTTGAGCTTTAGGAAAATGTAGTTGAATGTTTAAAATGATGGGTTTTGAAGACAGACCTGGTTCTATCCCTTATTATCTGTGCCTCTTGGACAAGAAACCTATTATTATCCTCTCAGCTTCCTCATCTGTAAAATGAAGCAAGAGAGATTAACTACTTCCAGGGTGACAGTAGGGATTAAATTTCATGAATAAAGTTACTAAATAGTAGTTGCTCTTTTGTCATTAATATTACTTGACATAAATGTGGAATATCAGATTGAGATGTTCAGTGGGCAGCTTTGGATCATGATCTAAAGGTTTAGATGCAACAGGTTATACACTTCATAGGAAGTAAAGTGTTTAGTGTTTAGTGTTTCCTATGAGGTAGGAAGAATTACTGGAGAAGGCAATGGCACCCCACTCCAGTACTCTTGCCTGGAAACTCCCATTGACGGAGGAGCCTGGTAGGCTGCAGTCCATGGGGTCGAGAAGAGTCGGACACGACTGAACGACTTCACTTTCACTTTTCACTTTCATGCACTGGAGAAGGAAATGGCAACCCACTCCAGTGTTCTTGCCTGGAGAATCTCAGGGACAGGGGAGCCTGGTGGGCTGCCGTCTATGGGGTCACACAGAGTCGGACACCACTGAAGCGACTTAGCAGCAGCAGCAGCAGCAGCAGGAAGAATTACTGGGAAATCCCATGGACAGAGGGGTACTGGGACTTGAGGCATAGATTTGCCAGTTTATTGGATGAGAAGGGTAAATGATGACTGCTGAGAAGCAAAGCAGACACAGTTATCAAACATAAGACACATATTGTATTATATAAAAAGGGGCAGTCCCTATTTTCTTACAAGCAATTTGGTGAATTAATTGAAAAAAAAACAGATACAGAATTCTTCTGACTACTCGAAAAGAACTAATACTGTAGAAGGAAGAAATGAAAAGATATAAATACAGTAAAAAAAAAAAAAAAAATGGTTTCCAAAGTAAAATAAAGCCAAATGGGAGTAAATCATCAAATTAATAACAGAAGCCAGGATGTGTCAAATAAGAAGATATTATAGGCAGACATTAACATGGTTCATGAAAAAGTATGAAAACAAAGAACAGCACTACTTATTATTTTTTCAAAAGGAAAAATACATGAGAAAAGAATGAAATTGGCTACTATTGGAAGCTGAGTGGGAATGGGCCAGAAAGTACAGGGGAAGGAGCAACACTTCTTTATACAGTCTTGATTTTCAAGCCACCGTAATAATTTATATATTCAACATAAAAAATGAAGTCAAAAGGATAGGTAAAACACTAAAACTGAACAGAAACAGAAACTAATGCTCCTAAGTACACATTTCATTGATCTCACGCACAAGCGTGATACACGTGCACACGCACACACACGTAGAAGGAACTAATTTGTGAACTTGTGAACATAGTACTCTGATCACCAGCCTTCAAAGATGGAAAGAATCTATTTTAAAGGAAAAAGAATGGCAGAAATCTTCAGCTTCATTTGGTAGTTTTGTTGTTTACCTTGTTCTCTGTGGAGTAATTCCAAAACTATTTTTGCATTAATTTTAAGACACTGATACGACTAGGAACCAAGGTTCACGCCACAGGGAAAAATACAAATAAGGAATGAGAGAAAGGAAGAAAAAATCTTAGTCTTACACTAGAATTGAAGACATCAGTATGAACTCATCATTTAATTAATAAGTATAAATTAAAAATGTTTTCATATAGATACATAAATTTATTCATATAATAATAAATATACATGTAATCTCCTAATAAATATACATGTAATGTCCACTGAAACAAGTCAACTGCAATGAAAACAACTCTTTGGTATCTAAATACCATTTCTCCACTAAAAGGAGGGGCTTCCCTCATGGCTCATTCGCTTGCAATGAAGGAGACCCGGGTTCAACCCCTGGATGGGGGAGAGCCCTTGGAGAAGGGAACAGCTGCCCAATCCAGTATTCTTGCCTGGAGAATTCCATGGACAAAGGAGCTTGGTTGGCTACAGTTTCACTTTTTCACACACTCACTAAAAGGACCCATGACTTCTTGGGTAAATAGCTGATTCCAGATCCGGAACAGGGAAAAGACAAGGTGAGCTTGGACATCTTCTTGTGACCTAAAATAAGAAAGAACTTAAAAATCAACAGACATAAGTCATAAGGATACAAGAGTCAGAATGAAGGGGTTCTCTCTGGCCGAATTTGATGGTAAAGAAATATTATCACGTTAATTTTTTTATTTATGAGTCTGTTCCAATTTAAAAAAAAAAAAAAGAGAGAGAGAGTGGGGGTAAGGCAAGCTCTTCTTTACTCAAGAAGGCCTCTACCCAATGCAGGGGAACGACAATTAGAAAAAGTACAATTTTGTAAACACTGGTGCAATACTTGATTAAGACAAGGCTTATCAATGCTGCTAAAACCACCAGACGAACTGTTTGAGAACAGGATCTTCAATCTCAAACTATCCCACAAATTACTTATTAATGACAAAGGGACAAAAGTGGAAAATTCTGTAAATCCACTTCTACCAAGTGATTAAACATACAGTTAGCCAAAGGATCAAACCTGTCAGCACGAAAATCAGGACAAACTGCAATTATGTCCCTTTTGATGTGATGTTAAAAAGTGGCAACACCAGCCATGCAGTGTTCTTGCTTATGGTTACAGTCTGAACCAAACTATGAGGAAACAAGAAAACAATCCATAGAAACATGGGACATTCTACAAAACAGCAGATCTGGACTTAACAAAATGTCAATGCCATGAAAGACATCCCCGCCACACACACTCCTTCAAAGAATCTTAACCAAAAAAAAAAATTGCAAGGCAAGAAATGGTTCTAGATTAAAAGAAAAAGAGACATGAAAACCATATCCAATATGTGATCTCTGATGGAGTCTGGATCATGAAGGACAAAGAAACATAAAGAATATTAATGGGACAACTGGGGAAGATTGAATATGGACTAGACATTAAATAATAATGCTAGCTTGTGCTGTGCTTAGTTGCTTAGTTATGTCTGACTCTTTGTGACCACATGGGCTGTAGCCCGTCAGGCTCCTCTGTCCATGGGCCAGAATACTGGAGTGGGTTGTCATTTCCTTCTCTAGGAAATCTTCCTGACCTAGGGATTGAACCTGGGTCTCCTGCAATGCAGGCTGACTCTTTACCGTCTGAGCCATCAGGGAAGCACAAATAACAACGGTGAATATTAAATGTCTTGAATGTAATGAGGTTGAGAAGGAAAATGTTCCTATTCTCAGGAATCTCATGCTGAAGTATTCAAGATGACATGTTACTATGCCTGCAACTTGCTTTCACATGGTTCAGAAAAAAAAAACAAACAAAAAAAGATATGTGGATACATTATTTAGAGAGCTAGAGATAAAACAAATGAGCAAAATGTTGACAGTTGATGAACTAAGCAAGGAGTGTACAAGCATTCCTTATACTTTCTACTTTCCTGTGGTTTTGACAGTTTTCAAAATAAAAATTGAGAATAAAATGCAACCATATCCGTCAGGAGTCAGCGTACCCCACGATGACTGCATCAAAGACAATGCCTGGTATAAAAACTTGATTTCACAATAATTTTTAAATTCTCACTTTTCTACCAAGTGACTTGTGGGTTAGCTACAGAAATACAAGTTCTTGATTCAAATATAATATATAAAATACAGGGAGTAAGTAAAATCACAGTCTCGTCTGTGTTAAAAGTCCCCAAAACTTGAGATTACAATCACTGTCTATTTCTCCAAGGTGACTGGATAATTCTATTTATTTCCAAAAAGCATTCAACTCTGGGTGGGATCTTAATCTTACTGCCACCTTATTCTTCAGTTTCACCTTAGAGACAGTTGACTACATCCTGAATTAATCCTTTCAGCACAGAATTTTTCAATAGTCTCAAATGTGTGAGGGATTTACAAATGTGATTAGTAGTAATAGTAGCCAGAAACATAATGCCCATCAGTAAACCATGGCTGTTTTAATAAAAGCCATATACATAAAATACTTCCTTGTCAAGAACATTTACATCTTCGATCTTATTTTATTTGTAACACCCTGTAAGACAGGCTGTTTTTAGCCCATAAGCAAAGCACCAGGTTTATACTGTTCTGTAACCTAAACTGGGTATTCTTCTTGCCAACCTGGCCCAGAGATAGAGAGATTTGCTTCAGGAAAAGGAAACAAACAGCAACTAACATTCATGTGATTACTAACAAAACTGAAAGAAAGGTCTCTTCACAATGATGCGCACAAGATATGCACAAGGAAAAGTGAAGTTCAGTGTCATTTAAGCTAATCTCTATTCAAACCTCAGAGATAAAACCATTTGAGCAGTAATTTAGGACTGAATTAACTTGTTTTTTCCCTCCCTATCTTTGAAGCTTTCGTTATTTAAGTGTTTCTGCAAGAAGCAAGGTTCCCTTCTATTCAGAAGCTGATGGTGTGTAGTAACCTCTGCACGGCTCGGCTTATCCCAGGCTGATAATCAACAAACAGCCAAATACATACCACATCTGACATACAACCTTTTCCCCCAAGACTGTCCCCAAATACTCCATGATAATCAAGTGTTCGTATCACTGAATTCTCATGCTACAAAGCCTTCCAGTAGCAAAAACTGAACTCTGCAGAGGCAGGACACCAGCCGAGGGAAAAAAAAAAAAAAAAATAAGAGAAGAACCGTGGCAGATATTCGTATCAGATAAAAGCTTTGAAAAGATCCTTCAGATAACAAGTTTAGCAGTTAGACTGAGAAACAAAGATTTCATTTTTTTAAAGGCAAGTCACTCAGTCGTGTCCGACTCTTTGCGACCCCATGGACTGTAGCCCACCAGGCTCCTCCATCCATGGGATTCTCCAGGAAAAAGTACTGGAGTAGGTTCCCATTTCCTTCTCCAGGAAATCTTCTTTCTTTTTTTTCTTAAGCCAGTAACAATTCACCCCAGATGTAATCAACTAAAATGCGATCAGCCATGATAGAGGGAGAAGCCTGTGTTTAGAAACGCAGTGCTGCTCCCAAAGTCAACGCTAATGTTAGCTAATAAAGACCCGGGCTTCCCTGGTAGCTCAGCTGGTAAAGAATCCGCCTGCAATACAGGAAACCCTGGTTCAATTTCTGAGTCCGGAAGATCCCCTGGAGAAGGGGTAGGCTACCCACTCCAGTATTCTTGGGCTTCCCTGGTGACTCAGCTGGTAAAGAATCTGCCTGTAATGAGGGGGACCTGGGCTCAATCCCTGGCTTGGGAAGATCCCCTGGAGAAAGGAACTGCTACCCACTCCAGTAATCTGGCCTGGAGAATTCCATGGACTGTATAGTCCATGGGACTGCAAAGACCTGGGTTTTAGTGCACTTCCTCCTGGCTCCCCGGGGTAGGAACTTCTTAATAACTGACACAGCACCAACAGCATGAGCATCAGTTGCTCCTCTAAGGCTGCGTCTTTTGGAATCTTCAGAGAGGCTAATCTCATGTGGGCCAAGTCAGCAGTTCCAGATGAAGCCCCCTAACTCTGACTCTTCCAAAGTCTTCAACTCCTCAAGGCTTAACATTTTGCCCAAAAATCTTAACTTAGCCAGCTTTTAATTTTTTAATTCAATTACGCTGTTTTCAAGCTATAGTAAATGTCAGTATTCCAACACGCACTGCCAAACAGGCATAATACATTTTCAGCATTCTAAGGTTTAAATTTTTCATTAAAATATTGGTGATAATATCTACACACTGTGGCTTACTGGAACGAAATAAGAGTCATGTCTATACCTGTAAAGCAGAAAAAGAAACGTCTGTGTCGGCATACATTTTAGATAAGCATGTATTAGTTAAACTGGAAGATGCAAAGAAAAGAGATTTATTCTCAAGGTGGGCAAGGGGATTCAGCCGTCCTACAATTATAATCCAAAAGAGTTAAGAGAAAAACTGAACAGAGAGCAGATTTATGCAAAGGCAACCAGCTGAAGGCTGATCAGTGGAACCACTTTCTTCCTCAGTTTCACTGGAGAATCACCAGTCTTCCAGTCTCATCAGGGTTGGGCTGAAAAGTAATAAGAAACGAGGGCAGTTAGAGAAGGAGTGAAAGAGCAATTCAGGAAGGAACAACCTAAAGACAAAACTGTGGATTCTGAATCTGGTGCGAGGAACAAGAATTTGAGATTAGGTTTTCTGCTAGGGCAGTGTCATGATCCCGTCCAGGAAAAAATTACAGCTGCGGTTGTTGTTGTTTAGTCGCTAAGTTGTGTACAACCCTTTTGCAATCCTGTGGACTGTAGCCCGCCAGGCTCCTCTGTCCATGCGATTTCCCAGGCAAGAATACTGGAGTAGACTGCCATTTCCTTCTCCAGGGATGTTCCCGACCCAGGGGTTGAACCCAAGCCTCCTGCATTGGCAGGCTGATTCTTAACCACTGAGCCACCAGGGAACCCCACAGCTGTGGAAGGTGGACTTAAATTCTGACTCACAGAGGCTGGGAGTAGGGAAATCAGTAGGGAGCTTCTGCTAGTAAAACATGGTTTGGAGAGGATGTTGAGGCGTCCCGAAAATATAGTAGAGGAATAATCAGCCCCATTTTATCCCATATTGTTTCTGTCCAAGGGTGAAAGCTAAGGAAGAGAAAAAAAAGACTCCAAATTTCAGGGCCTTGGAGACCAGGATGACAATGGTGTCATTCATTGGCAGTAATAGAGACTGAGGAAAGTTGAGACCTAGGATGAAAGGTTCAATTTCTGACATGTTAACTTCTAGGCTATTGCTAGCCAAGTGGAGATGTGGTACAGACAAAAGGAGAGATGGGGCCTGGGAACCTTTTGTTTTTAGGCAGATTCCTCCCTGCCCCCTTGGGGGACCTCATAACTTAATTCTAACTTGATGTCGCCGTCTAGTGCGGGATGGCTCAAGAGGATTTAGAGTGCCTGCCTACCTTACCACGGAAGACTGCCAAGAGCAAGCTACTTACTTTAAGCATTTTTAAAAGTCCATGTCACTAGAATATCAACTTCAAACACTGAGTAGCATTTAAATATATATCAGAGCACTTTCATTTCAAGCCTATTTAACATTTCTGAAATATCTAGATCAAAATGTTGGGTCAAATGACTGTATTCCAGTAAAACATCTACTAAAAGAAAAATTTTCACCATCCCACATCTCTCGTAAGATAATCACCCCATTCAAGACACCTGTCAGTCATAATAGATTTTCCTTCCTGCTTGTCTTTCCTGAAACCTTACCGTCAAGTTCCTCTTTTGAGTAATAATAAAGGCCACATGTCACTTGTGCTGTGCATGTATATAAATACCTCCATCTCCCTTTCTTCTAACCCTAGTTCAAGGCCAACTGCTCCAAAGCTTTTGAGAACCAGCACTGGAAGATCTTCAAAGAGAAAGTGCCCATTAACCACAACAGCAGCTGCTGGCTAGAACCTGCAATTTAAATCTCTGAAAAAGAAACTGTGGCTTCTGAAATTTAAACAAGGAGGTGCCACTTGTAATTACAAACATTCCAGTGGGTTCCTTCGTTCATTGATGGTTTCCAAACAAAGGCTTTTTATTCGATTTTGGTGGCGCTCCCCAAACCCTGAATGTAGGCATTCCTTTGTGCTTTTCTGGTGCCCAGGCCAACTCAGAAAAGGGTACAGGAGGTGGGTTTTACCTGGCCAAGACTGCTCCAACCGCCGCCCCCTCACGCCCCCGCCAACTATCTCATGTGTAATTCTTGTTTGCTGGAAACCAAAAACCCAAATGCTTCAGATTTATAGTCTACATTAAAAACATTTAAGTAAGAAGCTCTTAAAAGACACACACACACTGCGTATGATAACTAGTGAGAATCTACTCATTAGTTAGCACAGGGAACTCTACTTTAATGCTCTGCGGTGATTTAAATGGGAAGGAAATCCAAAAAAAAAGAGCAGATATACCTATAGCTGATTCGCTTTGCTGTAAAGCAGAAAATAACACATTATAAAGCAACAATACTCCAATAAAAAATAATTTTTAAAACTAAATTAAATAAAAGACACACACACACACCCTCACATTTCAAGAACTTTGGAAAATGGAACCAACCTTGTTTTCCGAGAAACCAAAAAAGTTCTGAAATTAACCCCGAAATATTCAAACATTTCTAGCTGAAATTTTTAATTTACATTTTAAATTAATGGACAAATACTGAGAAGTAAAAACAGTTAACATTTTTTCTTCCTACCACCCAGTACCCTCTTTCTACAAAAACAAAGCCCAAATACTTACAGCTCCAAATGGGTTTCCCACACCAAAGAAGGCATTTTGTGATCATTTCAGTTACAGAATACAAGCTGAAATTACCACTTAGCTAATCCAAAAAAAAAATTTTTTTTTTCTTTTAAGCCATATATTCACAAAACACCAAGGCATTTATACCACGGAGACATTTAAAGAAAAATATACTGAATGAGGGTATCTCACAGCCATCGAACTAAAATAGCCTTTCCTACAGAAGTCTTCCAATGCAAAGTATTCATTATGAGAAAGTCTAGAAATGGCCAATCTAGCCAAGGGTGATTTCCATAGCTTGCCACAGTTGAGGGATTAGCTACAATTACTGCATATTTACACAACCATATTTACACAACAATAAAACTCATCTTATCCGATCCAAACAAAACCTTGCTCAAAATAAACCAAACCACACGAAAAGGTCTCTTCAGTGCAGGCGGTAATCACGTAATCACCCTCTGGCTTCTCTACTGCCTGCCTCAGCTCCTACCCACTGTATCAAACCTTCACTCCACTTTCCGGGGTGCAGCAAGACTAGGGCGACAATTCTACCAGTGGAGAAAATGTACATTCAGCTAATGATACTGTGCTTTCAGGTGTACAAGAAGAGCCGTATCTTAAAGAGATTCGTTCTAAAGTAATTTATGGAAGAACTGGTAGGATACGCAGGATTTGTTAAAAATTACCTGAGACAAGGAGGGGGTATACAGAAGGTTGATGGACCATGGATAAGTAATTATCAAACCATATGATTTGCACAGAAGGTTAATATGGCATTCTTTCTCCTTTTGTGCATCATTGAAATTTTCCATAATAAACTGAAAAAATAAAAGAAAATACAATCAACATAAAAAAGGTCATCTTGCAACAATAGCATAATTTTTGTCTTTAAGAAATTCTCAGCTTTGTCCCAGGCTTAATGCAAAGGACAAGTACCTGGTAAGAAAATCAAAGATGCCTTTTTTGTTCTTAAGGGCCATTTCTTTATTCTTTAGTTACACGGAACCAGTTCAACTGTTAACATTACTCCTTGAAATGACAAAACAGAGGCTTAAAAGTCTAAAGCTGAAGCTTCTGTGAAGCCTAGTTTTCACGCATCTGACTTAGGACCGCAATACAAATCCAGAGCTCTCCCCTCTGCAGGTGCTTTGAACAACATGCACGTGGTGGCTGCTAGATAAAGTCCACAGGCTTCAAATTCACTTGTCAACACCACAGACAACCTTACCAAAAACTGGTCCTTTCTGCCCAGAGATTACACCTCTGATCCATTAGTTTATTACCGAGAACAACAATTATTCCTGTGGCCTTCAGAATACGAACTCTTCCTACCAACGATGATGGCTAACCCACGATGCAAATCCCTTACTGGACATCCTCGCTGGGAGATGGGAGAGACAGTTCACAGGCTGGACATCAGGAGACCAGCTCCTCGTCCAGGAAGCATAGCTAACTGAGCCTCAGTTCAGTCGTCCTTCCTTCTTTGGGCTTTGGCTCCCACACTGCAAAATAATGAGATTTTACCTATGATTTCTAATTCCTTTCCAAAATTCCATGACTGTAAGACACTGTGATTCCTCAACAGGTGATATGAAGAAAAAGAACCTTGCAATAAAATGTTACAAGTTTCTATTAAATAATTTTAAATATGACTGACTATGAATACTGGGTGAACTTCTGTATAAGTGCATATATACACACATATGCATGTGGCTGTATACATATTTGTGTGAGTACACACAAACACATGCACACACAGGCTAACTGATATCATCAGGTCCTTATATGGGACTAATTGCTTACAACTCAAAGCAGCAAATTTTCAATACTGCAACAGATGTCGCTGTGTGATTTCTCCTTTCTGTCCTGGATTTTCTGTTAAAAATGCCCAGCGTGATGGTCAGTACTATTCTTCCCAAGAAAGAGATACAATATTTGAATCCTTTGGATTTATTTCTCATAAAATTTCTTCATATGCTGGTAAATTTCCATTCAAATCATAGCATTGATTCGTTTGGCCCAATTTAAGAGATTCCCCTGAATAAAAATGGGCCTTTTGTTAACACGCAGGCACAAAACCATTTTTAAAATGTAAATTCTAAGTGGCCAGTTAAGCATCAAAATATCACATACAGAAACCGAGAGATTGCGTTTATATTCACAGCAATATTATAAAGTTTTTAAAGCCGGAAAATCACTTAGCAATATAGGCCAAGGAATAATTA
>NW_011495071.1:4820153-4823268 GCF_000754665.1 Bison bison bison
AAGGAATAATTTAAAAAAAAAAAAAAAAAAAACCTCACTTATGTTTAAGGCCAAAACGTACCAGGTGTGGGCAAAAGGCACTGAAAACTCCAAAAGCACCTTTCATGATCATGAAAATTTTGGATTTTAGTTTTCAAAGCATTTCTTTAAAAACAAATAATAAGGCTAATACTATAATTGCAAGACCTCTTACCCGTTTGACAGTCACTATCAACCACTTTCTGACACATGTCATAGAAAAGTGATATCTCTTTCCATTCAACCAATATATCCAACAACAACCATCCATCTCAACAGGTAGCTTCCACTTTCTTCCGCTTAAATTCAGAGCTGGGAGAAAGTATTTCAAAATCTCCCTTTTAGACCCAGGAAACCATTACCTTTGGGGGTTTTAGAGGGAACCAAGCGAGCTGAGCAGAGCAGGCAGGGAGTCCAGGGAGCCGAGTCCCAAGTCGGATAAGAATATGAAGTCAGGAAACCAGAGAGGAAGCGCCAGTGTCCTGCCTTGGCTCTTCCCTGTCCCACTCCCCTTTCCCAGGAGGGCCATTGGGGAAAACTGGATAAAGCATGTACAACATCCATATGAATAAAGCTCTTTGTTCCGGAGCACTGCCTGCTCTTTTCTTCCCCCCTTTTTCCGTATTTGTTCATTTCAAAAGATTGCTCAATGGGTCTCTTGTTCCACCAAAATGTCCCAGGCAAATAATGCAAGCTTGTCTCGTCACACAAGTCACTAAATGAAGCCTTGTGCGTCTCCAGTGACACACTGTAAATATAAAGTGGCATTAATGAGGGATATTTTATCAAAGCTATCACAGACAAGTGTGAGTCCCTCCCGTGGCTACTGGATCTGATGCAGGGAAAGGCGACAATTGCAGGGCGGCACTTTTGTAAAGTCTCTAACCTTCCCCCGTACACAAGCCCCAACAGGCTGCGACAAGCAGAAACTCAGCCCCTGGGCTCCCCAGCAGGCTACCCACCCCCACCCACTGGCCATCCTTTCTACTGCTGAAAAAGGGAAAAGGAGGGTGACCAACCAGGGGTTCACTGAGGGTCAAAAACAACAGCATGCCAGCATCCCAAACCTAACGGTCATGATTTACACTGAATGAGCTTTGATGATCCCATTTTAGCTGCATTCCATTAACATCCATTTCTTCCAAACACCACAAGAAGGATGGGAGATTTTCTCCAGGGGATAGATGGGTTCAGTTACAGGGGAAGAGAGAACCTGGACCCCACTGCACAATAGCCCTAGATGGCTACCCTAGTGAGGCTGTGAATGAAACAAGCGTAATGAAGTTCAAAGGCAATGCCAACAGGTTTCTCTAACCCTGGAGTAGGAACTGGAGACTTCAGAGAAAGCTTAAAATAAGAAGAGTAAGGAAGAGAAGTCCCTGGGTCCCCACCTGAAATCTACTTTCCGGGTCTAGGACCTGGGGTTAGGCCAAAATCCCTTCTCAAACGGAGCACCAAAATACACATTAAAAGCAAAGAAAAAAGATTTAAAGAAAGTTGTCTCGTCCCCTCACTACAAATCAAACCCAATTACTTTCTAATTTGAACACAATCTGATAACCAGCGTACAAACAGGGATGTACACAAGAGCAAGAAGCTGCTTCCATGGTAACTGGCAACAGAATTTTCTTGTAGCTTTGACATGCACGGTTGAGCTCCAGACCGCTCCTTTCCAAGTCAGCATACAGCCCTCGCTGGGGAAGGCAACTTCTTACCGCGAGATACTTACAAATAGAGTACTGCCGCTACTACTCCGAGCCTTCAATGAGCAGGCTGGACAGAGGAGGTATAATCTGATCCTGTTCTGCTGCCAAGCGGCATTGCACGGCTCCCATTTTTACTCCAAAAGCAATATCCGTGGCCAGCGCTCCCCCACCCAGCCCTTTTTTTTTTTTTTTTGCAGCCAATACAAGTCTATTGTTGCCTTTATTATGCGCCAGTTACTGAGCCTGTACTCACGCTCACGTTTAAACAGCACTGGCGCTTTTTACAATGCAGCAGCAGAGGGATCTCGTTCAGAAACATTTTATTGAACCCATCCAGTCAGAGACATCACCCGAAATGAAGTTGTAACCACAACGGCATTGGCTGAACCCAATTATCTCGTAACTCATAAATTAAGAATTCACAGTGGAAAAACACATAAACAACATCCGGAGACAGTGACAGGGACGAAAAAATCCTCAGCTCTGGAACTGAAGCTGCCGCCAGATTTCCACCCCAATGGATCCCCGATAGGTTTCCCAAGCCGAGTTCCCTTGCAGACCTGTCCGGGGAGTGGGGTGAGCAAGCACCCCAGCATTCCCCCAAATCCAGAGCTAGCGCTCCGCAGATCTCCCCATTTCCTACGGCGTGTCTCCTGCGGTGTTTACGTAACTGTGTGTCCTCTAGCGTGTAAACAAAAGGCACAGCCCAAGTGGAGAAGCGCCCCGGGAGCCGCACCGTGGCCCCAAGAGCTGCGCCCGCCCGGGTCGGGGGTTCCGCAGGTGGGGGCTGAGCTCTCGGTGTCCTCCGCCACTTGTTGCTCGCGGGTCCTGCGGCTTCCGAGCTTTGAGGAGGGGCTTTGCAGGCGCCGAGCCCTGCTGCAGCCCCTCCAGCATCTCCCCGCCCCCACGGCCCTGAGCCTGGGAGTCCTGGCTTCTAGCTCCCGGCCCGCGGCGGGCGGCCAGGGGCGCGGGGACGCCGCGCGGCCGCGGAGCGCGGCGGTGGCGGGAAGGGGAGGCAGGGTGCAGCACGGCTCGGCTCTCCGCTGGGGAAGAGCTCCGGCTCCCTTTTGTTAGCAAAAGCAAACACTGCCCTCTTCTTTCCCGACCGCGCCAACGCGCCGCGCACACGGGCAGCCACACAGCGTGCTCCTTGCCGAGTGCTCGGCGTCTTTAGGGAAGGAGCCGGGCGTGCAGAGCCGCCCCTGGGCAAATTCCCAAGACGGCTCGGCACACAGAGGGCGCCGGGAGGCCCGCAGGGTGCCCGACTGGCCGCAGAGGCCGAGAACGCTCCCTCCACCACCCCCGAGCTGCCGAAAATGACAGGCGGGCTGGAAATCCGGTGTCCCTGCTAGCGGCGGAGGACGCCGTGGGGCAGGCGGGTTGCGGACTCC
>NW_011495071.1:4823725-4837358 GCF_000754665.1 Bison bison bison
CTGGAAGGTTTGCGGGGGGGTGCCTTCGATCCATCCCCTTCCCCTATATTCTCTAGCCCCCGGGGCCCCTCATTCTCACTGCACTCCGCACCAAGCAGGGGAGAAAAGGTGTGGGTGCAGCCATCCCCAAGGGCTCTAATTCCCACAGAGCTGGGCAAGGAAGAAGGGATTTACCGACCCCCTCAACCCTTTCCATCTCAGCCCTTGAGTTTTCTCTTCACATTCCCTCCGATTTGGATTTAGGAAGTGGGGGAAGGTTGTCATGGAAACGTTTCCCCCCTCCATGGCTACGGTCACTGGAGCGCCTTAAGAGATTTAGGGGGCCAACGGGCCGGTGCCCACACCTACCTGTGGGGATCAGTGCCGCGGCAGAAAGGAGCAACAGCAGAAGCCGGAGCCGGAGCCCGGGAGGCGCCGCCGCCGCCGCCGCCGCCGCCGCCGCCGCACACTGGGGTCCGCTCGGCAGCACAGCACTCGCCATGTCGGGCACCTGCCTCAGACTGGCGGCGGTGGCTTCCTCCGGAGCCCGAGCGAACCGCTAATGAGATGCTAATGACATGCTCTGGAGGCGGAGTCCCGACCGACCAATCACGTCGCCGCGAGCCGAACCCGGCTCTCGGAGGACTCGCCCCCTCCCCCACCCCTCCCCCTGGTGCTGGCGTTCGGCGGCGCGCCCGCGCCACCTAGGGGCGGGGCCAGGGGGAGGGGCGTATGCAAATATGTTTATGTTAAAACTCGTTTTCGCTTCCCTCGGATCCAGGAAAAAGTGTTCTCCTGGGCCCCAGGCGTGTAAGGGGCTTCAGCTCCGGGGGCGTGGTCTAGCTTCCTGTACTCCTTTATTAGGAATGTTTACAGCCATCGCTCCAGGAGACCGACGACGGGAATCTCCCCGGGAGGCTCCCGTGCCCGGTACACCGGGTGCAACCGGCCAGGAAACCAAACGTTGCAAATTTCCATCACTCACCTTGCACCGAAGGAATAGGTCTTTGGGAATCGGGGGCTGTTCGAGAGTTGAGAGTGAGAAGGCAGGTCCCCGGATTGACAAAACAATCTGGGAGAAGTGCATGCGTGCTTTGCACGTCCGGCGGAGCGGGAGAGCCCGCTCAACAACCTAGCGGTAGACTTGGGCATAGTTGGGAGAAAGGAGCCGGAATCCGGCTCTCGGATTTTCGAGTCGGTGTCTTTGCGGTAGATTCTCGGGAAAGGTAGATCGAGGAGGGTTGACTCAGGATCCCCCCAGCATGCTGAAGGCCTCCTACCTGGCTTTAATATATATGTCACAGATGTGTATTTACATGATGCACATGTATTATTAGATATTTACGATTACACACACTCAACAGAAAATCTTTTCTGTGAAGATTTCGGGGTGGAGGGCGGAGGCATGGGATGTGAAGAGAGGGTCTGCCATCGTCTTCCTTCAGGACTCGAACCCACTCCCCTTGCCGCCCCTTTGCCCCTACTCGCGCCTCAGATGGCTGGGGACCAACAGGTGTTCTGAGCTTCCCGCTTCTCTGGGAGAAAGAAGCTCTAGGCTGAAGCGACTCGCTTCTCCGGACTCGCTCTCCCTCCCAGAAATTGCCTTTGCTTTCTTCTCAACCAGGCAGCCGGCTCTCTTGTTTGTCTGCTTTTTAATTACTTATTTTCTTCCTCTCTAGAAGATCGTGTGCGCTCTGACCCTCTGTTGCTCAAGCATCAAATTGAAGGACGAGCCATATTAAGTGTAAAGGTTTATAATAATTTAAGTATTCATAGAATGCAGAACAATAAGATGTAGGAAATACAATTTGCATAATAAATATCAATATCACAACAGCTAAAACAAACCATGACAAATTATCTGTGGCTAAATGACCAAGAGATTACTGAATGTAAATTGCTGTCTTGAGCTATAGTCTAGAGGAGCCCTCTGTCCTCATCTTGCTAAAAAAAACATAATAAATAAATAAATAAATGTTACATATCAAAAAGGAAATCAAGATCTGCCAACCCACCAAATGAGTTACACTTAAAAACAGCCTCCTATTATCCATTATGCATAAACTAATTTCAAGACTGCCCTGTCTTCACAGCCCTGGATATTCTGCTCTGTAATTACAGGCCCTAATACATGAACTGCAGGCAGTCCTCCAGAAGTCAAAAAGCTCCAGCAGGCAGATAGCACTACAGGAGGCTGGAAACCATCACCACATGGTCACTGGGATAATGTCCAGTCGGCAAAGTCCGACCTATTCTTATCACCCCCGGAAGGAAAGCTACCTGGATCAGATTAAATGCAAAGCAGTGTCCCACCATGATCAGGAGAAAAACACTGACACCATATGTATGCTGAAAGACTTGGCTCAGATGGTTAAGAATCTGCCTGCAATGCAGGAGACCAGGGTTTGATCCCTGGGTGGGGAAGATGACCTGGAGAAGAGAATGGCAACCCACTCCAGAATTCTTGCCTGGAGAATTCCATGGACAGAGGAGCCTGACAGGCTATAGTCCATGGCGTTGCAAAGAGTCGGATACAACTGAGAAACTTAGTTTCAGGTTTTCAAGGTCCTATATCCCAGTAAACCTAGACCCCTCAGTTCAGTTCAGTTCAGTCGCTCAGTCGTGTCAGACTCTTTGCGACCCCATGAATCGCAGCATGCCAGGCCTCCCTGTCCATCACCAACTCCCGGAGTTCAGTCAAACTCATGTCCATCGAGTCGGTGATGCCATCCAGCCATCTCATCCTCTGTTGTCCCCTTCTCCTCCTGCCCCCAATCCCTCCCAGCATCAGAGTATTTTCCAATGAGTCAACTCTTCGCATGAAGTGGCCAAAGTGTTGGAGTTTCAGCTTCAGTATCAGTCAGCCAAAGTATTGGAGTTTCAGCTTCAGCATCAGTCAGTATAAATGTATATTTACTATTACTATTATTACTACTTTGCACTTATAGAGTTCTAAGTATTTTGGATGTGTAGTCTCATTTAATCCTTAGAACAATCCTCATGGCATAGTATTCTCCCCCATCTTGTATTTTTTAAATGAAGAAAGATTAAGTGATTGCCCCAAGGTCAAAGTTTGTAAGGTGCAGGCAAAGCTTATGCAATTAACCACTGTATTATACTGGGCATCAATAAATATTTGTTAAATGAATGAATAAAGTTCACATTACAAGGCATGAATAATAAGCTACATTTTTAACATAAGGTGAAAATGTGCCAGCAACTCAGAAACGTGGTTTTTAAAATAAATAAACAAATAAATAACAGGAGTGCATTATACTCCTAAGGAAAAGCATTCCTCATGAGGCTGTAACTCCAAGAAAATCCAGTCAGGCCCCAGCCCTCCCACACGAGGAACACAGAATGGGGACATTGGAAGATGTGGAGTGTTTTCATATCCCTTCATTCTCTTGGCACATCAAATGAACACCTACGCAGATTTCCAGTTGGCAATGAACAACACGGGACGTTTCTGTAGGAAATGCTAATGCTGTATGACTTACCTCCCCAGAAGAGTACAAATAGCTTTAGAAACTTCCACCAGAAAATGACACCCTTGCCATAAGTTTGAGGAACTTGCACATCAGATTTCCCAGGTCATGGGACATCTTGAGTGCTAGGTCTTCATGGAAAGAACCAGAACTGAAAATTTAGGATGAAGCTGTTGCAACCCTATCCACTAGCCACACTCCTCTGCCACCCTCAGCTCTTTCACACTGAAGATCTCGCCAAACGATTTAACATATGGAACATGTGAAGAACGTATCAAAATTCCTGCAGCCGCTAAATACAAGTTATGACTACTCTGGATTTCTCATAGTAAAGCTCGTCATTTTCTGCTTCGTGGACTAGAACTCCTCGCCAGCAACGAGTTCCAACATTTTTCCCCCAGCTACGTGAATTTAACCAGTTTTGAAAACCAGATGGTGTTTTTGCTATTTATAACTGATAATCAATTGTTTTGTGAATTTAATTTTTTAAGAAAGAGCTGAAATAGTTATCAGAATTACAATCTGGGTGCTGCTTGTATTAGAATAAAATTACCAGAAGCACCAAAAGCCTGGCTCTTTTCTTATTTACATAAGAAAACGTGGCAGAGCAAGAGAGAGAGACCCTCCATTATTTGCCTTCTCTAAAACAGTGGAGAAACAAGGGTAAACATAAATGAAAAATAAACATGAAAGCAAGATTCGTGTTTGGGGAACACATCAGAGACAATCAATAAGAACTAGTGACATTTTTTTTTAATGCTAATTATTTGAGTGTCTATGTATTGTTGTTGAGTCGCTGAGTCGAGTCCAACTTTTTGCAACCCCATGGACTACAGCACACCAGGCTTCCCTGTCCTTCACTATCTCCTGGACTTTGCTCAAACTTATGTGCATTGAGTTGGTGATGCCATCCAACCATCTTATCCTCTGTCACCGCCTTCTCTTCCTGCCTTCAGTCTTTCCCAGCATCAGGGGTTTTTCCAATGAGTCATCGGCTCTTCACATCAGGTGGCCAAAGTGTTAGAGCTTTACCTTCAGCATCAGTCCTTCCAATGAGTATTCAGGATTGATTTCCTTTAGGATTGACTAGTTTGATCTTGCTGTCCAGGGGACTCTCAAGAGTCTTCTCCAGCACCATAATTCAAAAGCATCAGTTCTTTGATACTCAGCCTTCTTCATGGTCCAACTCTTACATCCATACATGACTACTGGAAATCATGTATTGAAACAACACAAATTATTAGGGAAAAGAAAACAATATTTGGCATCAGCTTTGGCCTTGCTCCAGGATTATTTGAGTACCCATTAAAGTGGTTTAATCAGTTTACAGACTAAATGCTTTTGTACCCCCACCCCCAAATTCATATGTTGAAGCTCTAACCCCACCCCCTAATGTGGTGATATTTGGAGGCAGGACCTTTGGGAGTTATTTAGGTTTAGATGAGGTCATGATGGTGGAGCACCCCTGATGAGGTTAATGCCCCAGGAAGAGACATCAAGGTGTTCTCTCTCCAACATGCAGGCCTGAGGAAAAGTCATTTGAGTACAGCTGGAAGGCAGCCATCCCAAGCCAGAAAGAGGGCTCTCACCAGAATCCAACCACACTGGCACCCTGATCTCAGACTTCCAATCTCCAGAACTGTGAGGAAAGAAATGTCTGTTATTGAAGCCTCTCAG
This sequence comes from Bison bison bison, assembly GCF_000754665.1. Taxonomy (NCBI): domain Eukaryota; kingdom Metazoa; phylum Chordata; class Mammalia; order Artiodactyla; family Bovidae; genus Bison; species Bison bison. Next base: position 4,828,870 of record NW_011495071.1, read on the forward strand.
CTTATGGCATTTTGTTATAGCAGCCCAAGCAGCCTAAAATAATCCCTAGGCCTCAGCTTCCATTGTCAAAAGGTGTATTAAAATTATAACAAATGTCAGATTTTTGTGGAAAGTCTTCCATAAATTAAATTAGCTGTATGTTAGATATTGGACTGGAGAGACTCCTGGTCTACCTAGTAGACATCTCACCTATACTTAGATTATTAAGACCAAGCAATTCATCTTTGGGAGCATGAGTCTGTGAATCTTTGTGAAAAATAAAGCCAGGTAAATACATATTATTATCATTACTACTATTATTATTTTGTCTGTGCTGGATCTTTGTTGTGGCATATGGGCTCTTCATTGGAGTATCATGGGCTTAGGTGCCCCACAGCATGTGGGATCTTAGTTTCCTAATCAGGGATGGAACCCACATCCCCTGTGTTGGAAAGCAGATTCTTAACCACTAAATCCGCAGATTAGTCCCCTAGAACCAAATCTTTAAGTTAAACACTTTACCCACAAGTTTATTCTTCTAGAATCATAAAGTTAACAATAAACCCTTGAATATCAAGAGTTGAATATCAGTGTGAAGGAAAAGGAGGTTCCAGAGTAGGTTGCAGAAACTACTACACAAACACCAAGTCAAGAAGCAGCCCAATGGCCATGGAAGGGTAATTTGTCATAGAGACTCATGGCATAGTTTGTTCCATCATATCTAGGAATATGTAAACATGGCTGATCCAAATTTATATTCAGTAAAAGGGAAAAAACATATAGCACACCTCAGTGGAACAGTCACAGTTAAGTTATGGAAATACAAAGATGAATAAGAAACTACTGTCAAGGAACTTAAGAGGATAGTTGGGGAGACAGATGAATAGCACAGTTTTTATATATGATAAGTGTTTTTATCATATGTGCACAGAACTATGTGAACCATAACTATACCCAAGAGGCAAGTGTGAATGTCTGTGTATCAGGGGAAAATTCACACAGAATATTCATAAGCTGAGTGTTGGACATTGAAAAAGACACCACAGAGTGGACAAGGATAGAGGGAGAAGATGTGACTAAGGAGGTCATTTACAAGGCCCCAGATCTTGGGAAAATATGGATCTCTTAGGAAAGTTTAGGATCATAGGTTACCAGAGGATAGATGCCAAGAGAAGAAGCCAAGGAAAATATACAGGCACCAGGGAATGCCTTGACTGATATGCTAAGAAGTTTTAATTGTTGATGATAGGTAATGGGAAACCACTGAATAAAGAGAATTTCATGGTCAGATTTATATTCTGGAAAAATTATGCTAGTGCTAGTATTATTCACTCAGTTGTATCCGACTATTTGCGACCCCATGGGCTATAGCCCACCAGGCTCCTCTGCCCGAGGAATTCTCCAGGCAAGAATACTGGAGTGGATAGCCATTCCCTTCTCCAGGGTATCCTCCTGACCCAGGATCAAACCCGAGTCTCCTGCACTGAAGGCAAATTCTTTACCGACTGAGCCACCAGGGAAGCCCATGCTAGTGGTATCATGCTTTTTGTTTGTCTATTTGTTTTAATCCTTAAAATGAAGCTTGATTTGTATTTTCAGCATTTTAGTAAATATTGGTACTCAAGACAAGTACAAGGATATGGAACGAGTCCGTTTGATCGCGTCTTCTTTGTTTAGGGGAAGGACAGCAGAAAGAAGATGATTATTTCACTTTGGGACAAATTGGCTTCAAGGTGTCTTTGAAGTATTTATATTTAGCCAGGCAATAAGTCTGAAACACTGGTCTAGAACTCAGAAAACTGACTGAGCTGGGAGTCAAGGATATGTAGGCAGAGGCTGAGCCACGGACTTGAGTAGGGGGTGGGGAGAAGGGGAAGAGGAAGTCACCTAGGGAGAATATATCAAAGGACATTTGAAAAATGAGTTAGATGTACCACTCTGATGAAAACCAGTTATTTAAGGAGTGGATGGAGCTTGAGAAAGAGAAACGTGGGAATGGAGTAAAAATAAAAAGAGAGCTAAATAAGGAAGAGGCAGTGATTAACCATGTTAATTTGTTGCTACAAACAAGTAAAAAGTACATTCACAAGAATGATCAAGAGCTGACAACAGAGATGAAATGCTAAGGTCCAGTATGTGACCAATCTCACCTTCCATCTAAACAGTTTGATTCAAGTTTGACAGAACAAGGGGAGAGATATGTGCTAACTTTACTTATCTTGCCAGTAGAGGAGGAAGATGTGATTTGCTAGTGATTTTCTAATATGGAGGAAACAGCTTTAGAGTTTTCTCAATTTGACATTCAATTTCATTGATACTGACAGACAGCCTTGGGTGGGATAGAGGGAGCCTTGCAACTGAGGTAACTCAACTAATTATCACATGTAACTTTAGTTTTTATTTTCAAACTAAAATATGATTGGTCATGAGGCTGTAAAAGTTTTTCCCAACACTTTTAAAAGTCACATTACCCTGATATGATATCATAATTGTCAGATCTAGCTTTGTGATAATTTCATAGCAGTACAGCGTAACTTCCCCGGCAGCAGGATTTCAGCAAGATCCATTAAAGACAGATATTGATATCTATAGATTTTCATAAAGCTGCAAATATAAAATAGCCATATTATGAATATGAGATTGTATCACTCATGCTGCTAAAAGATGACAATGGTAATATAACTTTTGTAATGTGAGTTATAAACAGGACAAGTTCTGAATAGAAATTGTCTTGATCATTTATCTTGCAGTCCCAAAAAGGAAAAGCTTTTAGGAAAATGATCTCACAAACCCATCCTTGGGGGTCTTATGATGGCCCTGTCCAGGTTTTCATGTTTGACCTTCTAATCTCAAATGACATGTAAATCCTTCAACTGCATTTTTAATCGATATTATATTACATTCTTCTTCCTGGTTATCCCTGCCTGACTAGTGGGTTACTTTGAGATTTTGAGTTTTGCACCGAAGTGCCCATGTTTATTCATTCTTCAAACTGTCGAGTTAAACCAAAGCATCATCGGACTTATATCAAACAACTAAACCCACAATTTCCAAAGGACGACACGTAATGTAGCCATGTAGCGTACATTAAAGCCGGTGCCTGCCTAAGTCCCATGTAACTTTTTGAAACTGTAGGGGCTTGTCTAAAGGGTTCCAGAAGGAGAATACTCATCTTACTCTTTTGCAGATTTAAGTAGCACTTTTCCCCCTTTTTTATAAGTTATTTCAGCTCTCCAAAGATATCTTTCTATCAGCTAGCAGGAACCCCACGTGGTGCTTTGAATATTGCCTTTTACCTGTCCCCCAAGTGAAGAACTAAAGTTCAGTTTGTTTAAAGACCATGTTTTGAAGAAAAGTAAGGCTTAATTTCAACCTTTCATGTTCATTGACAGCATTGTCGCTTCCTAAGCTATTTCTCTAAAACTTTCGTTACAGTACTAATATCTCTCTATATATTTTGTTTATGTGGCTTGGTCTGTGATGAATAACACATTTATGCAAAACTCTCAATATATCTACAAGATATCAATAGACAGAATAGACATGCTCTCATATGCTGCAGTTAATAAAATGCAGTAAAAAGCATATAGTTTCAGAGGCAATTAGTACAGTTCATGACTTCAATTACCAAAAAAAAAAGTCTTCATGATTTCTAATAATTGTTATTTATCTTTCATCTAAAGTGTTCCTCTTGTCTGTGTCAGCTTTGGCCCAAAAATAGCACTGCCGCTGGGGAAAGCATAGAGCTGCCGCTTACCACACTAGGATAAAGAAGAGAAATTGAGGATCAGGCCCCTAGAAACTCCTACAGTCTGCCCTTGGTATTCACAGATTCGGAGGGTTGCAGATTCAACCAAATTCGGATAAAAAATATTCAGGAAAAAAAAATTCCACAAAGCTCCAAAAAACAAAACCTGAATTTGCCATGTGCCAGTAACAATTTACATAGTATTCACATTTTATTAGGTATCATAAGGAATCTAAGAGTGATTTTTCTGGCAGAATCCCATGGACAGAGGAGCCTGGCAGGCCACAGTCCATAGGGTGTCAAAGAATCAGACACGACTAAGCATACACACATACACAGAAGTGATTTAAAGTAGGCAGGAGATTATATGCAAATACTATGCTGTTTCATGCAAAGGATCTTGGTACCTAACTGGGTCCTGGAACCAGTCCCCCATGGATCCCGAGGGATGACTATACTTCTCTTAGAGAGCTACTCCAAGGGAAAGTCAATTACCAGGCTTCTCAGTTCATACTGCCAGCCTGAGGACTATGTTTTGCTTGCTAATGCAAAGGATGAAAAAAATCTCATGAAGTTAATTCAAACTTAGGAAAGGTTAGCAATTCCAAGTTGATAAGGTCTCTGGCATATTAGTCTCCTAAAGATGCACTTTGTAAAGCAAGGTCATCTTAATATCAGATACCACCAACTCCCTCCATCTGACTCCATTCCTGTTTTGAGAGTGAAACAAGCCCAAAGAGGAGGTTCTCAGTCAGTCACTTGTCCAGTCTTCCATCTCCAAGCAATGCCTGTGGGATTTTTCCTTCTCCTAAAGGATCTTCCAGGGAGGCTGAAATCACAGAGAACCTAGGAGTCTCATACTTGATGTTTAAATTGTTCTGTTCCCTCTTCTCAAACTTACAAAGCATCCACCACACTTGTATTCAGCATCACAATGTTATGCTGGTAAATTACATATGTTCAGTGTCTACTGCAAATAGAATTTCTGATTTACAATTTACAAAATTATGTCTTCCACCCTCTGGGTTTGCATTGTGGCTCATCCAGGGGCTTTTACTCAATATGTGTTTTGTTATGAAAATGAAAAAGAAAAAAGAAAAAGCCCTCTCCTTCCTTTCCCCCCTCCTGCATCGTAAGTGCTAATAAAACAAGTCTTTTGATTTAAAAGAAATCCTATTGAGGACCTAAAGGCGTGTCATCATGGGAGCATCACTTCTTCATTATCTGATACTTTTCGCAATTGAAAGTGCTTTGCAAAAAGCCATATTCTTTCGAAACCAGTGATAAAGAAGTATTTGGAATAAATAAAAGAGCCCCTGTCATGAATCCCTCAGACTGTTAGGGATGGTGACTTTTAATGCCAGTTCCTAGGAACTCAGTCTTTTTATCTTCTAATGTTCAAAATTAATTTGCCAAGCCATACAGATGGGTTCTCTCCCCTCGCCATAATCGTCTTTAAAATCACTGAAGTTTAGACTTTGCTTTCCATATGGAAATAGAGGGGACAGTATTTCTAGTGTTTCTTCTTTAAAAAAAAAACAGTATCATTGATTTATTTAGCTTGAATAATTGAGAAAAGAGATCTGTTTTTGCAGAGGGCAAAAGGGCTGCAGCTAAAGCATAAATATCTAGTACACAGCTGTAGCTCTACTCAATTATCTGGGGTCTGGGGAGACTCCAACCTGCCCATTTCTGTCTAACCGAGGCAGGCTAAAAACCACCCCATATGGAACTGGTTTGCTGAATCAGGTTACAATGGTCAATTCTATATTCTCATCATTTTCAAAAGATTGCTCCTCTACTTTTGAAAGGCACTGCAAATAAATAAGATGAAGAAAAGGAAAAACCTATTTTCTCCCTTGAAAGACCCAACTAAAGAGAGCTTAGTATTCTTTTTTTATTAATTTTTATTGGAGTATAGTTGCTTTACAATGTTGTGTTATTTTCTCCTATATAGCAGACTGAATCAGCCATATGTATACATTTATCCCCTCTTTTATTTTTATTTCCTTTCCATTTAGGTCACCACAGAGCATTGATTAGAGTTCCTTGTGCCATATAGTAGGTTCTTACCAGTTATCTGTTCTATACATAGCAGTGTGTGTATGTCAATCTCAATCACCCAATTCATCCCACTCCCCACTTCTTGCCTTGGTATCCATACGTTTGTTCTCTACATCTGTGTCTCTATTTCTGATTTGCAAATAATCTCATCCGTACCATTTTTCTAGATTCCACATATAAGTGATATGATGCCACATTTGTTTTGCTTTTTCTCTTTCTGAATTACTTCACTATTTCATTCTGTATGACAGTCTGTAGGTCCATCCACATCTCTGCAAATAACAGTTTTGTTCTTTTTATGGCTAATATTCCACTGTATATGTACACGTCTTCTTTATCCAAGAGAGCTTGCACTCTTGATCCTGGTATTCCCACAAAGCTCCCCAGTTCAAAATCACTGAAAGGACACCAGGAGAACAACCCAGAAGTCACCTTAGAAGGATGGTCACCATAGCCCCTGTGTGTGTGTGTCTGTGTGTTCAGTTGCTCAGTGGTGTCTGGCTCTTTGTGGCCCCATGGACTGTACTGCACCAGGCTCTTCTGTCCATGGAATTTCCAGGCAAGAGTACTGGAATGGGTTGCCATTTCCTACCCCAGGGAATCTTCCCAACCCAGGGATCAAAACCCCGTCTCTTCCATCTCCTGCATTGGCAGGTGGATTCTTTACCACTGCGCCACCTGGGAATCCCACCGTAGTACCCTCGTCATTACTAAATAGTCTTTTTTGTTTCAGAGTATTTACAGGATGTCTTTTTAGGTCTCCCAGTTGCGATAAAACGCATCATTTTCGACACTTTGTATTTCAGTTAAACCTTTGACTCTAGAAGGAGTTATGATTTTTCTGAAGGTTAGTTGCTCATTACGTTGACTTTTAAATTTGTTTATTAGGGTGAAAATGCAGGACAACAGGAAGAAACCGATATTTTAGAATACAATGTGCCAGACTACGTGCTTGTTTGCCTTACGTGAGTCATGCACTCTCTTTTGAAAGCTCTCCACTGATAAGTGTATCACACAAAGGTCCCTTCTGGCAGAAAAATTTGAAATAGGCTCATTCTGATCCTAAAAAAAAAAATGGTGAATGGAATGTTGTTTGAAATTTTGTTGAGGGGATTCAGATTGTCAAACTGCTTCACTGGATTTATCACTGGATATATGGATATAAGAGAAAATCTGTATTCAAATGCTTTAGAACTATTTTTCTTTGGTTAGCTTGAAATTCATTTTGACAGAGGTGTACACGTTTTAATCAAAGCTGAGACACATGGACTAAGAGAGAGAAGCATCAATATTTCCCTTAAGGGTTAAGGTACTTTTTCCTAATATCTCTTTCCATGAAGCTCAAAAGTTAAATGGTTCTGCCTTCATCTTCCTTTACAATTGCTTTCCTGGGTATTTTAAAATTAATCAATCAAGCAAATATTTATTGATGAATATACCAGTTCTGGCACTAAGAACGATATGAAGTGTACAAGACATGATATCTTATCTTGAAGAATTTATAATTGAATTAAAGAGGCAAGATCTGTGGAAAGTTAAGTAACTGCTTCAGGCAGTATATGAAAAACATCTGATATGTAAAAGGGGAAAAGCTAGGCAAATATATTAGAATCCAGTTAAATGATTTCTTATCATACAGATATAGTTACTTCAAGAAACTGCTTATGTCTCTTATATAAATAAAATGAAAAGTTTTATATAATGTAATTGACCATAAATACAATCAAATTTCAAAAAACATTACTATAATTGTACATTCAAATCATATATCTACTCATGAGCATGCATGCATGCTAAGTGTTTGACTCTTTGCAACCCCATGGACTGTGGCCCTCCAGTCTCCTCTGTCCATGGGATTCTCCCAGCAAGAATACTGGAGTGGGTTGCCATGCCCTCCTACAGGGGATCTTCCCGGCCGAGGAATCAAACCTGCATCTCTTATGTCCCACTTTGTCAGGCAAGTTCTTTACCACTAGCGCCACCTGGGAAGCCCGTATCTACTCATATTGATACCTTATTATTCTGAATGGCCAACTTGAGAAAAAAAAAATCAGAACAGGATGCTAAGTTTACATATAGTTTCATTTCACAGGAAAAGACATCCTCTCCTTTTCTACTCTTTTCTCACTCCTTTCCTGCCATTCAAAAGCCTGAAAGACATTGTAGGAGGCTGATGAATGTCCCCCTAGAATTTCCAGCTCCTAATTCTTGGAAATTGTGAATGTTCCTTCACAAGCAACTTTCATATCATATGGAAAAGTGATCTTTGCAGATGTGATTAAGGTAAGGATCATGAGATGGGGAGATTATCCACATACGCCCTAAATGCAATTACAGTTATCTTTGTAAAAGGGAGGCAGAAAGAGATGAAACATCCACACAGAGGAGGAGATGCAAAAAGAAGCAGAAACTGAAAACTGAAGTCATTCAGTCTTGTCCAACTCTCTGTGGCCCCATGGACTGTAGCCTACGAGACTTCTCCATTCATGGAATTTTCCAGGCAAGAGTACTGGAGTGGGTTGCCATTTCCCTCCCCAGGGGATCTTCCCGACCCAGGGTCGGAACCCGGGTCTCTCGCATTGAAAGCAGATGCTTTTACCGTCTGAGCCACCAGGGAAGCTCACTGTATATAGAAGGAGTGAAGGGAGATTGAAAGATGCTGATCTTGCAGACTGGAGTGATGCTGTCTCAAACCAAG
>NW_011495071.1:4837458-4841245 GCF_000754665.1 Bison bison bison
AACCAGGAGGTGAGCAGCGAGCCAATGAAGCTTCATTTGTGTTTACAGCTGCTCACTTTACCCACAGCTCTCATTACCATCTGAGCTCCACCTCTATCAGATCAGCAGTGGCATTAGATTTTTGTAGGAGCAGGAAGCTTACTGTGTACTGTGTATGCAAGGGATCTAGATTATACACTCCTTATGAGAATCATCCAGAAAACATCTTTTTTGCCATGATCTGTGAAAAAATTATCTTCCACAAAACTGGACCCTAGTGCCAAAAATGTTGAAGACCACTGCAAAAAAAATAATAGTAGCACCCAGAGGCTGGAAGAGGCAAGGAACAGATTCTTCCCTGGAGTTTCTGGAGACTGTGCAGCCTGGCCAGCACCTTGCTTTTGGCAGTGGTACTCACTTCAGTATCTAACTGATGCTGAAGCTAGAGCTCCAATACTTTGGCCACCTGATGCAAAGGGCTGACTCACTGGAAAAGACCCTGATGCTGGAAAAGATTAAGGGCAAAAGGAGAAGAAGGCAGTAGAGGATTAGACAGTTGGATAGCATCACCAGCTCAACAGACATGAATTTGAGCAAGCTTTGGGAGATAGTGAATGACAGGGAAGCCTGGTATGCCACAGCCCATGGGGTTGCAAAAAGTTGGACACGACTTAGTGACTTAACAGCAACAACAACACGCTTCAGACTTTTGGCCCCTAGAACTGTGAGAAAAATACATTTCTCTTTTTCTAAGCTGCCAAGTTTGTGGTGATTTGATGCAGCAGCCTCAAGAAACTAATACAGACACTAATGTTTATTGAATGTTCGCTACGAGTCTGTTACTCTCTATAAAACATCTCATTTAATTCTTGCAACAACTGAGTTGTAGTATTATTATGTGGATGAGAAAATTGCAGCTCAGAAAGGTTAAACAACTTGCACAGATCTATCTGAGTTCACAAGCACATGCTCTTCATATAAGGTCATATTTTCTCGGTGCTTTTCGTTCCTGTTGATTGGCAGTCATGCTTGTGTCAGGGGAGGATAACCCAGCCCGAGGTGGAACGTAACGAGCTTCAACACGTACATGTGTAGATTTCTTTCCCTTTGTCTGCTTCACAGGTTCTATTCTAGCCCAACACATACACTCAGATCCTGACAAAACAAAACACCCTTGCCTTCTTGCTGTGGAAACTGACAATGATTTGGGGCTGAAGGTCCCCTTTGGGACAAGCGCTGTGGCTTAACCCTTACCTGGCTGCAGGAGTTGTATCTTGGCCCCAAACTCCAAATTTCCTCCTGCACTGCTGCTGCAAATCTCACGTATCTGATGGTGACAGTGTGCGTTGCTAGTTAACATTTTGGCAAAGGAGGATTTCTAATAGAGCAGGGAGGCTGAGATGGGGGGAGAGAGTTAATTTTATCTCTGTTTTCTTCCTCCCTTTGATGGCTGCCCTGGCCTTTGAAGTTGGGTAAATACACAGCATGGTGGGAGGGGATGCCAGCTGCCCAGAAACCACTGGCAGAATATAGAAGGGCTGTTGCCTTCCCTCCCCAGCCTGGGAGGTGTGCCCTGTGGCAACACGTCTTCCCTGGGGTAATTCACATGGGGAGCTGTCAGATAACAAGTCCCAACTGGTACGCTGCCTGTGAGGCCCTAAACAGGGATTGGCTTTGGATGAGGGTTTTCTGACTCCAGCATTGTCTTCTCAGATGATATTCCACTCTTGAAGTCGTTACCTGTGGTGGCAGGAAAAAGAGGAAAAGCCCCTCATCTCTTTCCTTTTGTGCCTTTACCCCCACTTCTCCCCACCACCCTCCTTCCCAATCCTTTTGCAGTTTCGGGGGCTGAGCTCCCTAGGTCTCCTTCTTTCTTTTCTATTAAACTGTAAACTGCTACATGGCCTATTCAAGCCACAAGCATTCATCAAGCTCCTACAGTATAGAATACCATGTGTTAAGGTTTGTACTGTCCGAAGGCTTAGCTTGGTGCCAAAGAAGAGAGCCACAGTGGCTGTGAGTGGAAGGGGCTATAAGAAGGAGCAAAGGGCTGTGAATAGGATCCAACCTAGCTTTTCTTGTAGGAAAAAGAAAAAAACCTTTCAGAGGACAGCTTCCTACTAAAGGAGACACACCTAGATACCAAAGATTGCAATTGAAAAAAAAAAAAGTCCACAAGAGACAGTTGGACCATACTGACAAGATAATTGGAAACAACCAAAGCAGGGGATCAAAGAGTGGAAGAAGAGCAAAATCAAATGCAAGAGGGGAAACTTTTGAAAGGAAGAAAGAGATACAGCCTGCAGTGAATCTAGTAAAGACTCTGTGAAAGGCTGAGGAGAACGGCCCATGCTTAGCAATCCACAGATTAGGAGAAAATGATGATTGAAAAGCCAGTGTTCTCACAAAGGAGACCGGCATCAGCCATGAACAAGCTCAGGTAGAAACTTCTGGGGCCCTGTCACTGGCTTCTCTTCAGTACCACCCTTTTTCCTTGGAGATTCAACTCAAACTTCATCTTTTCCAAGAAACCTTTCTAATTTTAGGAACAATATTAATGTTGCTACTAGCTCAGCTAGTATAGAATCCGCCTGCAATGAGAGAGGCCTGGGTTCGATCCCTGGGTTGGGAAGATCCCCTGGAGAAGGAAAAGGCTACCCACTCCAGTATTCTGGCCTGGAGAATTCCATGGACTGGATAGCCCATGGGGTTGCAAAGAGTTGGACACTACTGAGTGACTTTCACTTTCACTATATCTATTAAGAAGAATGATGAAAATGTGTTGAACACTTGCCACGTACACACCAGGGTTTATCTATCATATCTAATATTATGTTTTATTGTGAAACACTATTCTTATCCACATTTCCTTAACCACAGATAAAGAAACTGTGGGTTGATAATACTAAGTAGTTTACTTAAGATAACCATTAGCAAGTGGTGGAACCAGTTAGGAATTTGAACTTTAGTGTGTCGAATTCTGAAATTCATTCTTTATTGTCAGATATATGGTAAATAGTATGGATGTACAGCCCACATAAGAGAGTTCCAGAAAAACATCTATTTCTGCTTTATTGACTATGCCAGAGCTTTTGACTGTGTGGATCACAATAAACTGTGGAAAATTCTGAAAGAGATGGGAATATCAGATCACCTGACCTGCCTCTTGAGAAACCTATATGCAGGTCAGGAAGCAACAGTTAGAACTGGACATGGAACAACAGACTGGTTCCAAATAGGAAAAAAGAGTACATCAAGGCTGTACATTGTCACCCTGCTTATTTAACTTCTATGCAGAGTACATCATAAGAAATGCTGGGCTGGAGGAAGCACAAGCTGGAATCAAGATTGCTGGGAGAAGTATCAGTTAACCTCAGATATGCAGATGACACCACCCTTATGGCAGAAAGTGAAGAGGAACTAAAAAGCCTCTTGATGAAAGTGAAAGAGGAGAGTGAAAAAGTTGGCTTAAAGCTCAACATTCAGAAAACAAAGATCATGGCATCTGGTCCCATCACTTCATGGCAGATAGATGGGGAAACAGTGGACACAGTGGCTGACTTTATTTTTCTGGGCTCCAAAATCACTGCAGATGGTGATTACAGCCATGAAATTAAAAGACGCTTACTCCTTGGAAGGAAAGTTATGACCAACCTAGACAGCATATTAAAAAGCAGAGACATTACTTTGCCAACAAAGGTCTGTCTAGTCAAGGCTATGGTTTTTCCTGTGGTCATGTATGGATGTGAGAGTTGGACTATAAAGAAGGCTGAGCACCAAAGAATTGATGCTTTTGAACTGTGGTGTT
>NW_011495071.1:4841489-4847142 GCF_000754665.1 Bison bison bison
AGGAGAAGGGGACCACAGAGGATGAGATGGCTGGATGGCATCACCAACTCGATGGACATGGGTTTGGGTTGACTCCAGGAGTTGGTGATGGACAGGGAGGACTGGTGTGCTGCAGTTCATGGGGTCGCAGAGAGTCGGACACGACTGAGCGACTGAACTGACCTGACCTGAACAGCACACATACACACCCAGACACATATGTACTCTCTTCACCATCATCTTTATGGAGATGGTTCTCTACAATAGCTCTTTGCTTCTCACCAGATCTGCGGATGTCATGACAAGCCTTCAACCAGTTTCTTCCTGCCACTCTTTCTAGAAATGTTGGTCAATTGTCCCAGGATACAGTAATGTATTACCATGGTCTCCGTAATATAAAAAAATGTACCCATCTGTAATTCTGTTTCATGGATCATTTATTTTAACACAACTCGATCCTCCATGAAGTTTTTAACACTCAGCAAAATAGTCATTCTCTTTTTTTCCAAGGTAAATTCAGTACTATTACATGCACAATTTTTTCTTGGTCATTTAGGTTCAAAACAAGAATACAAATAAATGGCAAGAAGACAAGCCTTTGTTTCCTCTATAGGACAGCAGAGAGCTCAGTGGATAAGCACATCGCAGTCTGGTGTCTTTATAGTCATTGGCTGAGAACACACCCTCGCCATGTTCGCTTAATGGTACTCAGTGGCTCTAAGACTGAAATAGACATCCGATTCACCCGGATGGCTTGTTAAACACAGATTGCTGGGTGCCACCTCCAGAGTTTCTGATTGTGTAGCCTGGGGTGGGGGCTCTAGGATTTGCATCTCGGACAGGTTCCCAGATGCTGCTGAGCTGGATCCCACATTTTGAAAAGCACTGGTGTCAAGAAATGGATTTATATGCCTATCTTAGAACAAAATAACATAACCAACCTGGGCTGCATGGGACAGTGTTAAATGAATATGTATGTATACACACACACACACACTTTCTCTCTGTTACCCTAGGAACTCTAACCCACCAAGTTCCTCTGTTCCTAGATTCTCTAGGCAAGAATACTGAAGAATGCTATGCCCTCTTTCAGGGGATCTTCCCGACCCAGGGATCAAACCTGTGTCTCTTATGTCTCCTGATTGGTAGGCAGGTTCTTTACCACAGTTCCACCCAGGAAACCCATGCACACACACATATGTAAATAATGTATAGCATGTATATGTATATATGTATGTGTATCACAATATGTGAGCATGTATGTATTAATATGACTGCCCAAACATGTTAGCTCAGATCACTTCTTTTTATCCTCATAACTTCCCTGTGAAGTAGTATCATAACATTGTGTATCTAAGGCAATGGACTCTAGGGTCAGACAGACTTACGTTCTCAAACCCAGTCTTCCCATTTCTAGTTCCTTTGAACAACTCAGTTAGACTTATTTCCTCATTTCTAAAATTGAAAAATGTGAGTGTGTACTTTGTCACATTGTTATGGGGATTAATTGAGATAAAGCAGGGAAAATACTTCCCACATTGATGTTTGATAACTATTCCATGAACACAGGTCCCATCTTTCTCATCCTAAAAGAATAAGGGACTTGCTCAATTGCTCAAGGACCCTAACCTGATGGGGGCAGAGCTGAGCTTCTTGAATTCCAAGCCCCGATTCCCATCTGGGTGATTTCAGCACGTGGCAGATTCTATAGGCAGCTTTGGGGATGGTGGTACCTCGGTTAATGAAGCCTTGGAGAATGGAGCTCTTTTATTTCACATTTTAAAAGCAAACAAAAAACCCTTCATAAATCATATGAAGAAAAGCTGCATATATTCACAGCTGCCCATGACAAAAATACCTTTGAGCACAGCTTCTATTTGTCCCTTCCCAGGTGAATGTAAATAGGGCTCATCCTAGGCAAATCTGTTGACGACGTGGAAGATTCCTTTATTCCACCTTGGTAGCAAATGCCAGGCTTGCTCTTTCCTCCCTCTGCCTTTCAAAATAAGAAAGTGTCTGCTATCCGTCATTTACTCTTATCGGTAGATTGACTTTAGTGTGAATGAGTTGCAATATATAATCACATTTGTATTTTAAGGCTTTCATATTTAATTAGGAGAACCAAAACTTTTTCTTCATTAACATAAATTTCAGGCATTAGCTGGCAGACAGAGAGAAATGAGGGAAGTTAAGAGAACCCTGAGCTATCTTTTCTGTCTCCCTGAGACATTAAGAGAAGGCGCTAGGAACTGTCAAGTTCTTTCCTCCAAACCAATGACTTGCTGGGGAGTTGGATAAGATGAAGTGGGAGAATTTTTTTCCCAAAATTTCCATAACTCATTCCCCTGTCAAGTTCCCCAAGTAAACAGAGAGGTAAAAGTCAGTGCTTTGCATGGCCAACAGAGTTTTGGGGCTAGTCTGCAAACCCCACTCAGATTGTCATTGTACATCCTTTGTTTATAGAAATTCTGAAACGGTCAATGTTACAGACCCTCTCTCTGCCCCTCTTCCCCGATCCCTTAGATTTGACTCCTTTTTCCAGTTTAGGATGTGAACGTGAACAAATTACTGGGCTGGCCAAAAAGTGCATTCAGAAACCAAACAAACGTTTTGGCCAACGGTGAGCAGAGCATGTATGGTCTAGTGCAGTGGTTTCAAGGTGGCTCTAAACACATCAGAGCCTCTGTGGAGGGGGCTTCTCCTGAACCCCACCCCAAACCTCCTGACTTGGAGTCTTTGGGAAGGAAACTGATTTATCAAAAGCTCCTCTGATGATTCTGGTGAGCAGCCAACACAGAATCATCCTGGGGGTTCAATCTCTCCTCTTCCTTTCTCCTGCTCCCCCCACAACATTAAATGTGCTCTCCCCCATCCTTCCCTCTATCCAGGGAGACAGCACAGTTTAGGTATTCTGATCCATCCTTTGTTATTTTAGTTACCATTTTAGATTTTAGTTAGTATTTAATATTGTTTTGGTCATAATCTTTGTGGTCTAGTATCTTGGCACCCACACTTCTCCTGTCTATATATTTCTATGTCAGGTAATAATGTTTATGACAGACAGCTCTGTCATTGAGCTGCGTCTTTGTTGTTAATAACAGTTCTACCTGTAGACTGAACCATGTTGTCTGGGTTAGAGCTACTGTTTTCTGAGAGCACCAGGATTCCTTACCGGCCCTCTGCCCTCCAGCTTCAGGTCTGATCAGAGTACCTGGCTTCCTTTGTTTCATATTAAATACTGTAACAAATTGTGGTAGTTTGGAGGTCAAGTTTCTCATCTGTATAAGGAGAGTTACTGGTTGGTAAACGAGATCTGCGGAGAAGGTGATAGCACCCCACTCCAGTACTCTTGCCTGGAAAATCCCATGGAAGGAGGAGCCTGGAAGGCTGCAGTCCATGGGGTCACTGAGGGTCGGACACGACTGAGCGACTTCACTTTCACTTTTCACGTTCATGCATTGGAGAAGGAAATGGCAACCCACTCCAGTGTTCTCGCATGGAGAATCCCAGGGACGGGGGAGCCTGGGGGGCTGCCGTCTATGGGGTCCCACCGAGTCAGACACGACTGAAGCGACTTAGCATGGCATGGCAAACGAGATCTGAGTGCCAGAGGCCTTATGGTTACTAAATTCATACCAAGTGTTGTAATTATTGTGATGATTTATCACTCAAAAAACCCTTGATCGTACAACCAAGTCCTTCAAACATCCATCCAATTTACCTCCGAATCAATACCAAATGTTATCCAAAAGTCAAGTTCTGTTATAAGACACTAGACCCAGGACTGATCAATAGACAGATAGACAGATATGCAGGCTATAGGCTGGTCAGTTATAATTCTAAACTGCCAGTTTAAAAAAAATTTTTTTTTTAAGGAAAAGAAAGGAAGAAAAAGGTTAAAATCCGTAGATTGGATAGAATGAGCTGAAGTGTTTCCAAATGGATTTGAGAAACTGAACTGTTCCCAGGCGGAAAGATAAAATGTGAAGCTACAGTCAGTCTGGCTTTCTGGCTCTCCTAACCTTTTTACTGCTGGATAATGAGGAATCAGCTATAATTTAGACATAGTATTCTTTTCACAGATTATATTGAGGTTTGTGGGGTGGGGAGAGAGAGGGGAAGGGAGAGAGTTTCCCTTTGTAGTCTGGCATCATCTTTCTCCAGCAGAAGAGACAAGCACGCCCCCCTGAGAGCCACCTCAGGGATACTCGGCCCTTTGCATGCTGTTGTGCAGGCTTCCAAGTCAAGAGGGTGCGCCAATTGGATTTATTACAATTGGAAGAAAAGAAATTGTAATCTTTAAAAGCCAATGACATGGCGCCTTATAATAAGAGAATGAAGGATCATTTCACATTTAAAGCAAATTAGATTACTGGGGTCAAATCCTTCAGCAAAGACATCATGTCTTCTGATTGATGCTCGTATATTTGACATCCTTCCCTCTTCTCCAAGTTTTGGGTTCACATTTGAGTTTTTTTTTTTTTTAAACATATTTATGGAGTGAAATAAAAAGGCCAGATAATGAATGGAAGGGAAAAGGTGAAGCGCTGATCCATGGGGTGAACCAAGGCTTACCTAATTGCTTCTACACCTGAAAGTCACCTCACAAGATTGTCTGGTCAAGTACCAAGTGTCTAGGTAGGAGCAAACCCAAGCCACTCAGGAAAGGGTGTCACATTTCCAAATGATCATGGAAGGAGATTTTCTAGCTTTTGCAGTTGCTTGTTCTGATTTGGTCTGTAAGTAACACCAGGAGATTCTGTCTATTTGAACTCTTGCCTTACAATTTAAGATTTTGCCGCCAATCTTTCCTTTTCATTTCTCTCAACTTCCTCCAAAACACCCACCAGCCACATTGTTCTGATCTAGGATATTGCCTGTAATTAAGCTTCACTCCCATCCAAAGATCTTCCTCATAATATCATTGAACTTTTAAGGAAATATATAAATTGACATCCATATATGATAAATGCAATACATATTCATCTTGCTATACGTCTGTTCTTTCTGTTTCTCACCAAACCAGGAGCCCGTAGGGTCTCTCTCCTTCAACCCCAAGGCTAATTCCTGCACCCCTGTCCCCTATTCTTGGTCATGATCCCAAGCTTCTAAGGGGTCTATCTACTTCTTTTCCACTTTTGATTCCTTACGTCTCTCAAGAAATTGCAAAGTAATAAGAAAAAGATTCTAGTTCTAATCCAGCCCTGGTCTGTGATCCATTGAAAACTAAAATAAAGAATTCTAATCCAATTCTGGTCAGGGGTTAGCTGGATTCGGGAGTGCAAGGATGAAAATGAATAGATGACATTTTCCATTCTCCTACAGTTAGAATAACGTATGGCTGGAAGTTCAAAGTGTTTTCTCTTCAAGCTCTGTCAAGGTCTGTGAGTTTTTATAAACAATACTGTCTGTCTTCTATCTAATGGTTTCAACATACCTAGTTAACACGTTTCAATAATTACCCCATTGCAGAGGCAGAGAGTGAAAGATGGTAATTAGGAGTTGGGCCAAACTGTTCTCAGCAGTGGTGATCAGAATTAAAGTCAAGGCTGCCTACTCCCTGGTCTATTTACTTTCCAGCCAATTCATTCCAAATGGCCCTCCCTTGCCCCTTTCACCAGCATCTCCCTTGAAACACAAATGGGCTGAGAAGACCCACAGTCACCTCTGGAAT
>NW_011495071.1:4847242-4881704 GCF_000754665.1 Bison bison bison
ATAGTAATTTCTCTGCTCCTAAGAAAGGTCTCTCTGGAGATCCTTTGTGCCAAGTGGAGGTTTAGATGATCCAAACATTTAAATGCATATTGATTGCAGTCGGATACTGTACCCTGACCTACGTCTCAAGCTCTGGACTGTATTTCTCTGGAATACCAGCTTTTTATGTATTAACCTTCTAGCAGCTCCTCATGGAACAGAGCAGAGGCCAAAATTAAAGGCCTGGACAGGGGTCAAAGTTTTACCTATTAAGCTGTGCTGGAACTTGACCTTGAGAACTGAGTTTTGCATTAACTTAATATTGCTACAGATTCTTTAAAGAGTCTAAATAATTGGGCAACCAGTCTGCTTAATTCACTCTTGTTTTGTCATTCTTCTTTTTGAAAACAAGACTAAGAAAAAAAAAGACAACAGAAGCACAGATCTCTCTCTCTCTCTTCAAATTATGAGGTTACAGTTTATTCACATCCAACTCTGATTGTGGGAAGCGTCAGGATCCCCAAGGAATGTTGACTTTACAGACACAAGGGAGAGAGGAGTTTCAGGATGAACAGGTGCTATGTCATAGAACCATGAATCCTTGAGCTGTAAGATACATTAAAAAAAAATCATCTGGTTCAGCCACCTGCATTCAGACAAGGAAAGACCATCAGAATTACCTTTTCTCTGGGAGAAACTGGGATCCAGAAGAGGTGACTGGTCAAGTGATTTATCCAAGGTCAGAAGTGGCCTCCTGCCACTGCCTCCAACTACAGCGCTGGCAAAGGAGAGCTCAACTCATCCACAGAAGGGCTATAAATGTCTATTCCTCCGGCAGAAACCAACTACCTTCAGGCCAGATGGCTAGAGTGATAAAACTATTATTAATTTTTTCCAAAAAGTGCTTTTTAGAATGAAGAATGGAGCCGTGCAATTGAAAGCTCTATCCGAGAAACATGAGAGGCACACAGGATGGGCTGCTGTCAAGGACAGGCTGGCACCAGGCCCTCAGGAAGCTTCATGGACTTCAAACCAAATTATTATAGTGATTTCAATCAGCAGATGGGATTCCACAAACAATAACATTTACAAGATAATCTCCATTCTAAGTAATTGCTATTTCCCAAGAGCCGGATGGTGGGAAAGAGTATAGCCATTCCAAGGAAGATACACCTGCTTCCGAATATTTTTCCCCCCTTCAATTAGCTCTCGGTTCAACATACATATAACACATTTTTGTGCTTACCTACACATGCACATAACCATACATACACACAGGGTCCCTGAAAAGCCCACAGGGCAGCTCATTGGTAGGATCTTAATCATCGCACATGTAAGTTTCAGACTGGCTCTCCACTAGTAAAGAGCAAAACAGAGCTGGGCAGCGGTGTTCCCGTATCAAAGAACAAAGTTGAAACTCCCATACAATTATGTTTGATCACAGTAGAAGGTGAAATCATTAGATATTAGCGAGGTGCAGTGGAATAAAAATGATGTGTTAGCGGGGGTTCATTACACTGTATTTTCAGAGCCAGGAAGATCAATGCGTTCATGCATCATGAATTAGGCTCCGGCTTTAGCCTTCCCTGCTCTCCGGAAACCCAACATGATCTATCACCAGCTATACATCACTGTTTCAGGATTGCACATTAACGAGAAAGCTGCAGTTTCCGCCTGTCAAGCTGACCAGCTGCCTCTTTCTCTGCAGAAGGGGGAATATTTCTGGTTCAGGATTTTACTTTTAAAACAAAAAGGGGGCACAAGAGGTCAGTATCCACTGGACAGTCACACAGTCTGATCTTTATGCTGCCCCAGTGCTCCAACTAGTGATCCTGTCCTTCCTGGTTGCTGACCATCCTGAACCCTGGCTGGCAGGAATTCACCTTTATGGCTTTAGATGTTGCATAAGGACACAGTCCACGTGACACATCTAGGGTCTCCTGGGGCATGCACTCTATCCCCTTAGGGTTGGCTTAACATCATTGGGTATATTTAGAAGTCTCCGAGGGACATCCAGGTGTTAAGGGTCCCCTCTTCTAGGTCCAGTGCCCTGCTATGCTCCCCACCCCCTCCTTTGCCCTTAATAGAGGCTCTCACCACCCAGCAGTTTGCTGCTACACTTTCCCTTCATTTATTCTCAGTCCACCTCACCTCCCCCCTGCCTGACCCCACCCCTGCCAGCACGGCCCCTCTTCCCTGCTGGTGTTCAGATACCCGCAGACAGTTCTGATCGCTGCTTTTAATCGGCGTTTAGCCAGTCTGTCCATATTTAGTTCCTTTAATCTCTCCTCATCATTCAATCCCTCCAGCCTCTTCATCATCTTTTTTTTTTTTTTTGGTGTGTTGCTCTTTCCTGAGTTTTATCTAATTTGTCTACATCATCCTTCTGGCTGTGACATGCCCACCAGCCCTGAACTCCATCGCTTTAGGAAGAGAGGCTGGGAAGAGAAGACACTTCTCTTCTCCTCCAGCCTCTTCTCAGGTCTATTCACCAACAGAAGAATCGTGAGAAGTTTGGGGGTGAATATGGGCTGGGTAGGGCTTCCCAGTGGTAAAGAAACCTCCTGCTAATGCAGGAGATGCAAGAGATGCGGGGTTGATCCCTGGATCAGAAAGACGCCCTGGAGGAGGGCATGGCAACCCACTCTAGCATTCTTGCCTGGGAAATCCCATGGACAGAGGAGTCTGGCGGGCGGCAGTCCATGGGGTCACAGAGAGTCGGACATGACTGAGCAACTGAGTACACACACACACTGGGCTGGCAAGACCTGCCCCTTCCCTGTCTAGCTCATTGCTGAGACAGGTAAAGGCAATAGAAGAGGGGATGTCTGAAGAAAAGAGACTGGAGTTAAGTACATAGAAAACTTCCCAAGGTCATTCCTTGGGAACAGAAGAGACTGTGGCCTCATCAGCCTGGACTCTGGGAGAAGGAGGCTGTCAGAGGAGGTATCGCTGTGCCCTCATTCCCTCGTTTCTAGCCAACAGGGCTGACAATGAGCATCAAGGCTGACGGCTTGAGGACTGTGATCAGCTCTGTTAATCTGGGGGAACCATCCTTCCCTGATAACATACGACATGTAAGGAGTCTGAGCACTTGGAAAGGGGTTTCCAGCTCCATCTATGAAGAAGAGTTAGAGCTGGCTTGAAGCCTTAAGAGCATCAGTTTGGAAGGTCACAACTCTCTAAGAAAATTTGAACTCAGAGCAGGAATTAGAGACTGTAGATGATGGGTAGATGGAGATATTCACTAAAGGATGCATGGAGCTGATCCCAGACTTAGGAGGCTTATATCCCCAAACCATTGGAATGCACTTTGTGGGGAGAAGACTTGGGGTTGGGGCTGGTTGGAGGAGGGCAGATTTTCTTATTTGCATGGGTAAAAGGAAGCATCATATGTTGGTGAGAGGCTTTCTATGTATTGGGAATTTGGATCTATTATTTCAATCAGGTCTTTTCTTAAATATCACTTCCTTAGAGAAAGCTTCCTTGAAAACACCATCTAAAATGGAACTCTACTTTGTCCTCTGTCCATTTTGCTGCAAATATCCAATGTTCTATTGGTTTAGCACTTTATTATTCAATTTCCCACCAGACTATAAGCTCCCCGAGAGCAGGGGTTTCCTCAAAGCAACAACGGCCGTATCAGACACTGGCTCCAATGGTTGTCTGCGCACCAGCTAACTGCTATCTTGTTTGGGTAATTTTACCTCATGGATCCCAGTTCAAACTGACAGGATCTGGTGTCTGGATGGGCTGGCATGGTCTGAGCCAGTCTGGTTCTCCTGGGATCTCCAATCAAAGCCCTGCTGAGTTCAGGGGAGGGAGAATGAGCTGAAGAAACCTGCCCCTTCCTTATTGTTTCCTTCTTAACAGCTTGAAATGGAAGAAAAAGAAAGTGTCAGTTGTGGAATGAAGGAAGTGGAAGGCTCAGTCCCCCTCTGCCTTCCACAGGCTGCCATCAAACCTGTTTATCCTGTTTCGTTGATTTTTTTTTTTTAAGCCCTATACCAAGGAGAGCTCTGTCATTGGCTCTTTCTCCCTTGAAAACACAGCTGCTGTGTCTTCCAACTACCACCCTTGTTTTATGAATGGCTTAAAGCTCAGGAAGACACAGGAACACGAATTTGAGCAAACTCAGGAAGAGTAGAAGACAGAGGAGCCTGGCATGCTGCAGTCCATGGGGTCACAAAGAATCAGACACAGCTTTGCGACTGACCAACAACAATAAGACACAGGGAAAGAGTTTCTGACTCTCTAAAGGAAGATGTTCCTACTTCACACTTAAATCCAAAGTCAATGGGATCCTGGTTGGTCTCCACTGAGATACCTCCATCCCCAATGCCAGTCATCCACCAGTATGTTCTGATAACCTAAATCTAGGGTACCTGAGACTTGTGTATGTATTTTTCAAATCCACTTTATATAGTGTATAGTTACTCTATCTCTATCTATTGTTGTTATTAGTCGCTAAGTCTGACTCTTTAGCGACCCCATGGACTATAGCTGGCCAGGCTCCTTTGTCCATGGGATTTCCTAGGCAAGAAAAAATTGGAGTGGGTTGCCATTTCCTTCTCCAGGGGATCTCCCTGACCCAGGGATCAAACCCAAGTCTCCTGCATTCTTTACCACTGAGTCACCTGGGAAGCCTTATTTCTATCTATACTTTTTTCTAATTTTAAATTTTTTAATTACACTTTCCCCCCCTCATTCCCCACCAAACACTGAAAATTCCAGAAGAATAGGAAACTTTACTGATTAGTTCACTGTATCTTTAGACTCTAGGCCTGGTACATAGTAGATGTTCAATAAGCACTTGTTAAGTGAATAAATATATTTGTATATCATCTGGTCCTTTGAGATTTGTAGCTTTTAACCCGAGATACCCTAAAGTCCCCTGAGGCACTTATAAAACATTCCCATACCCGGACCCCATCCAAGACCATTTAAGTCAGCATTTCTGAGGATAAGGTCTAGCTGTTGTTGTGGACTGCAGCACACCAGGCTTGCCTGTCTTTTACCATCTCCCAGAGTTTGCTCAAACTCATGTCCATTGAATCGGTGATGCCATCCAACCATGTCATCCAACTGTTGTCCCCTTCTCCTCCTGCCTTTAATCTTTCCCATCATCAGGGTTTTTTCTAATAAGTCAGCTCTTCACATCAACAGGCCAAAGTGTTGGAGTTTCAGCTCCAGCATTGGTCCTTCCAATGAGTATTCAGAGTTGATTCCCTTTAGGATTGAATCAGTATAGTCAGTATGTGTATATATATATATATATATATATGATTGGCTCATATGATTATGGAGTCTGGCAAATCCAAAATCTTCTGTGAAGGCTAGAAGGCGAGAGACCCAGGAGAGTACAAAGTGCAAATGAAGTCTTGAAGACTGTCTGCTCTCTGGAATCAGCATTTTTGAACAGTCTCAGGTGATTCTAATCTGAGCAAGGATTGGGAGCTACCACTCTAGATGCATCAGTGTGTTTGTAAGGAATCTCTAAGCTTCAGATATAGCACTGGACACAATTGCCATATCTTGAGATTCTGTGGCCATGGTTCAGTACACAGAGTGGGTCAAGAGGGATGAGATTCTACCAAGACCTACTCTTTGGGACATGTGATGGGGGAGTAACTTGTTTACAAGAAAGACTGAAAAACAGTCCTTCTAATAGCATGGCAGATGCTGAGTCAATAACAGAGGGTCCATGGGAAAGGTGCAAAGTTACCTGTCAAAGGAAAAGAATATGGTAAAAACAAGATGGTGAACTGGAGTTGAGTGTTAAAAATCAGACAGATGGGCATCAGTAAGGTTTCTCTACAGGATCTGGGGACCCAGACAGTGGATGAAGTTTAAGATAGAACTACTGTAATTGGGTGGTTAGAAAGGGACTTATTAATAGTCTTCTAGGGCAACTCCACTGCTGCTGCTGCTGCTGCTAAGTCACTTCAGTAGTGGCCAACTCTGTATGACCCCATAGACAGCAGCCCACCAGGCTCCCCTGTCCCTGGGATTCTCCAGGCAAGAACACTGGAGTGGGTTGCCATTGCCTTCTCCAATGCATGAAAGTGAAAATTGAAAGTGAAGTTGCTCAGTCCTGTCCAACTCCTAGCGACCCCAAGGACTGCAGCCCACCAGGCTCCTCCATCCATGGGATTTTCCAGGCAAGAGTACTGGAGTGGGGTGCCATTACTGGATCATCAAAAAAGCAAGAGAGTTCCAGAAAAACATCTACTTCTGCTTTATTGACTATGCCAAAGCCTTTGACTGTGTGGATCACAATAAACTGTGGAAAATTCTGAAAGAGATGGGAACACCAGACCACCTGACCTGCCTCTTGAGAAACCTATATGCAGTTCAGGAAGCAACAGTTAGAACTGGACATGGAACAACAGACTGGTTCCAAATAGGAAAAGGAGTACGTCAAGGCTGTATATTGTCACCCTGCTTATTTAACTTATATGCAGAGTACATCATGAGAAACGCTGGACTGGAAGAAGCACAAGCTGGAATCAAGATTGCCAGAAGAAATCTCAATAACCTCAGATATGCAGATGACACCACCCTTATGGCAGAAAGTGAAGAGGAACTAAAAAGCCTCTTGATGAAAGTGAAAGAGGAGAGTGAAAAAGTTGGCTTAAAGCTCAACATTCAGAAAACAAAGATCATGGCATCTGGTCCCATCACTTCATGGCAGATAGATGGGGAAACAGCGGAAACAGTGTCAGACTTTATTTTTTTGGGCTCCAAAATCACTGCAGAATGTGATTGCAGCCATGAAATTAAAAGACGCTTACTCCTTGAAAGGAAAGTTATGACCAACCTAGATAGCATATTGAAAAACAGAGATAATACTTTGCCAACAAAGGTCTGTCTAGTCAAGGCTATGGTTTTACCAGTGGTCATGTATGGATGTGAGAGTTGGACTGTGAAGAAAGCTGATCACCGAAGAATTGATCCTTTTGAACTGTGGTGTTGGAGAAGACTCTTGAGAGTGCCTTGGACTGCAAGGAGATCCAACCAGTCCATTCTAAAGGAGATCAGTCCTGGGTGTTCTTTGGAAGGAATGATGCTAAAGCTGAAACTCCAAAATTTTGGCCACCTCATGCGAAGAGTTGACTCATTGGAAAAGACTCTGATGCTGGGAGGGATTGGGGGCAGGAGGAGAAGGGGACGACAGAGGAAGAGATGGCTGGATGGCATCACCGACTTGATGGCCATGAATTTGAGTGGACTCCAGGAGTTGTGATGGACAGGGAGGCCTGGCATGCTGCAATTCATGGGGTCGCAAAGAGTTGGACACGACTGAGGGACTGAACTGAACTGAACTGAGGGCAACTGGAGATTGGTCAGGTAGTGGAATAGGAACTCAGGGTGGAGGTGAAGAGACCTCTGTACCAGAATAAGGGGCTGCCAGTGAGCTGAAACTCAGAAATAAAGCTGGGAGTATATAATTATGCTGTTGGGTAGCTCAGCTGGTAAATAATCTACCTGCAATGCGGGAGACCTGGGTTCGATCCATGGGTTGCAAAGATCCCCTGGAGAAGGGAAAGGCTACCCACTCCGGTATTCTGACCTGGAGAATTCCATGGACTGTGTAGTCCATGGGGTCGCAAAGAGTCAGACGTGACTGAGCGACTTTCACGTTAGGAAAGTAAAGTGAAAGTGAAGTCACTCAATCGTGTCCGATTCTTTGTGACCCCATGGACTGTAGCCCGCCATGCTCCTCAGTCCATGGGATTTTCCAGGCAAGAGTACTGGAGTGGGGTGCCATTTAAACCTGAGTATTAATGTAAAAGGATACTCAATACTAAAACCATCAGATAGTTAGAAGAAGGAGATGTAAGCTACTTAAACAATTCTCGCTGTGTCTGTTCTGTTCATCCATGTGTAGCAGAGTACCTGGCAGATAAAAAGTTCTCACTGAATGAGGAAGGAAGAAGCTGGAAGAGGCTTGAATCTGCCTGCAGCTGAGGGTCATTAGTAGATTTCTTTTCTTAAAAATAGCTTTATTGATATGTAATTCACTATACCATAGAACTCACCTATTTAAAGTATAGGATCCAATGGGTATGCTTCAGTCTATTACCTTATTAATTTTTTTAATTGTAAGATAGAGATAGCATAAGACGTGTCATTTTAACCATTTTCATGGATACAATTCAGTGACACTAATTATGCTCACAACGTAGAATCATCATGTGCATTTCCAAAACGTCATCAACCCAAACAGAAGCTCTGTAACGTTAAGCAATCACCCACAGGCCCCCCAGGAACCTCTAAACTATGTCTGTCTCTATGAATGTGCCTATTTTAGATATTTTATGTAAGTGAAATCACACACTATTTGTCCTTTTGTGTCTGGCTTATTTTGCTTAGAATACATAGTTGTGAGGTGTCCGGAAGGCTGGCGGTATGGTAGGACTTTGAAGTTGACAAGTCCATTTTTTCATACTGGCTGTAGTTTTGATCTTATTGCTGAATCTGCTAAGATCTTGTTTTGTTCTACTAATGCTCTGAGGGTTAGCATCAGTCCCTTCCAACCTCCCCTACCCACCACCCCAATCACCTTGGACTGGATTTTCTCCTCAGAGTTCCTTTTCAAGCCAGTAATAGAGGAAGTATTAAGAAGCTGCTGCAGCCTCCCAATTAATACACATCTCCATAATAATTAGTTGAAGGAATCCTTTGAAGTCCTGGAATAGAGTGTTGAAATCGTTCTCTTTCTGAAGGAAGGGATAGGGCTTCCTCTGCATTATCAACCCAGAGGGAGAGTTACTCTCAGCTCATCGCAGCCTGCTTCTTCTGGAAGGTTCTATCACAAGGACCCCTTCCCTCGAGTCTACCTCCCAACCTTCTGCCTGCTGCTTTCTCCTGCCCCTCCGGCTCTTTCTGTCTCTTAGGTTAGCAGCCAAATTCCCTTAGGTCTGCTGAGGGCCCAGCTGAGCCGCTGGTATTCATCCTGGGTCCTTTGATGCAGAGTTGTTCTCACAGCAGTTGCTGAGGCCTTAACGGGCAGGAGAGGCCATCATGGATAGTTGTCAATTACAGCAGAAGGTCACGGTCCTTTGTGGCAGAAAGATGTTCCCATTTAGTCAAGTACACTGGGACATTCAATGTGAAATAGACTAGGAGTCCAGGGTCATCCTTTCTAGAATCTCTAGACAAGGAAAGTCAAGGACTTGGGCTGGAGAAGAAGATGGGAAAGTGAGAGGGAGTCTGAAAGATGGGGACTATTTGGGGAGAGAAAGGAGAACAAGGTAAGAAAAATGAGAATTGATAGATGGCTTTGTTGGAATCTAGGTAACACTTCCTAATCTTACTGCCCAAGTCACATTTATGGCTGGGACATTTAACTGGGCATTCTACAAAGGCTATTTGTGGGGTAAGAGCTTTGATAATCTAGAGATTTTTTTTAAGAAATTATATAATATGTGCAGCATACTAACAGAATAAAACCTGGTAGTATTCTCATTCTTTTAGAGTGCTACGGGGTTGTACACCCCACTGTGGGACACAGGAAACCTGATTGCAATTTTCAGCCGGGTCTACGGGTTCAGGCATGCATCTTGAATGATACCTGATCAAATTAACTGTAAACATACCTCAAGCAGGATGTCATGTTTAATGTGGTTCTAACTCCAGTTCCCTTTTCAGGAGGAAATTTAAAAAAATCTTTAGCCAAGCAAATCCTGTTTTGGTTTGATTTTTTTTTTTGTCTTCTTTTGTTCTGGATCTTTGACTATATTCTGTGCTATTATAGAGAGTCCACCTAATTTTGAATGGTTGTTCCCTTTTATACTAATTGTAAAAAATTCTCAGTCTCTCTGGCAGCAACTTCTCAGTTTTCTCTGCAAGTACAGAACCTGCATTCACTGTAGTTCTGTAGGTCTAGCTACTGCTGTTTATAATAGCCACTGTGTTGATCCATGCAGTACAGAGCCATTTCTATAATCATTCTATGAGTTTTCTATGAAATTACCTAAAACCCCAAGAATATTACCTTTTTACAGACCACAGCTGAACGCTGTGCTTTGTGTGCTCTGTGAGCTAATGTGAGGAGCACTGGGGAGAGATGATGGCCTCTGACTTATTTAGGGGCAGGGGAGTTGGTCAGAAGCGAATCTCTGCTCAGTTTAGCTGTAGCTAGACAAGTTTCCGCTGACATCTAGAACTCACTGACTCTATATTATGTCTCCTGTTAGTCTGCTGTTGTTCAGTCGCTAAATCCAACTCTTAGTCGCTAAGTCCATGGGCTGTAGCATGCCAGGTTCCTGATCCTTTACCATCTCCTGGAGTTTGCTCAAATTCATGTGCGTTAAGTTGGTGATGCCATATTCTGCTGCCCCCTTCACCTTTTGCCTTTACTCTTTTCCAGTGTCAGGGTCTTTTCCCATGAGTCAACTCTATGAATCATGTGGCCAAAATATTGGAGCTTTAGCTTCAGCATCAGTCCTTCCAATGAATATTCAACGTTGATCTCCTTTAAGATTGACTGATTTGATCTCCTTAACAGTCCAAGGGACTCTCAAGAGTCTTCTCTCATTAGTTACTTCATCGCTAGATGGTTTTTCCTGAACAATTTCACGATCACATTCATGTGAACATTTATGTGCAGCAAAAACATAGAATTAAATGACTTGTTTTAGTTGCTTATTTCTGTTTAGAGATTTTATTTGTAATCCCATCAACTGGGCATCAGAACAGGAAATCCAAAATATTCCAGAAGAGATATTGAGGCTCTTCTAAGTTTGAGAGGGAGTGGTGGAATCTGTGGAAACTTCCAATGGGAGAATGCTTTTCAGGGAGAGAAATGGGCATTTTATGCACTGTGGTGCTTCTTCTTATCTGAAATTAGACAGCCTGGCATAGAGTAAGACTCTTCTTGGGGCTTTTTGGAGTGAATTCGGTGAAGGCAATCTATGTATTGGTTGGGATAAGTAGGGCTGGCTGCTGTAACAGATAACCCCCCATATCTCAGTAGTTTAACCATGGAAGTTCATTCCTCACTCACACTATATGTCAGTGAAGCTTCTAGTCTAGGTGATCATGAAGGGACTAAGGCTCCTTCCCTCTTATGGAAGGAGAACTTCAAAATCCTCTTTATGAAACTGGAAAAAGGAATTGGAAACAGTGGATTACAGGAGAAGAGGTCTATGGGTCAGACCTGTAAGTGGAAAACATCTTCTCTGTCCACATTTCAGTGCTGGGAATTCAGTCGTATGGTAGTACCTCTCTCTAAGGAGCTGGGGAAAATCTGCCTAGGAGGAAAAGGAAACAAGATTTGTGAGTATAGACAGGCTTTCCCACCCCATTTATAATTTACACATACAAAGGAAATCAATGAATTGCCATCACTAACCCCGATCGTCTGTTTTGTCATTGTTGTTGCTTTTTTGTTTTTGTTTTCCTTGAAACATTTCACTTCAAGTGGTGACCCTCCTTCCCTCCAGCCCAGAGTTACCTGGCAGGATGAACGATGAACTGCTCTTGGACCTGTCACTCAGAATTCTGCACGCTGGCACGTGCCACGCATTGACTGGCCATGGAGGGTAATGAAAAGCCAGTCCTTCCCAGCTGGTCAGCACTTCTTTCTCTGCAGCTGCTCCACATTCTCACAAACACATCCAGATGGCTTATACCTGAGAGGGAGGAGGCAGCCTTGGACACGTGCATGTGGAGCCTGATTCTGGATCTGGGCTTTGCTGCCCTCACTTCATATGAGGAGGAAGGTGGCTCCATTACAGAGATCAGCACTCCTAGACCTGCTAGGCTGGTCCAGGTACATCCAGGCACTCCAGAAAACATGAACATGGCAGAAGGTTTTCTTCATGAATCCTGAGAAGCAGTCTACATAATGACTGCAGAACTATAAGTTTCTTCTTTCTTTCCTTCCTTCCTTCCTTCAGCAAATCCTTATTATGCCTAACTATTATAGACATCCGGAGAAGGCAATGACACCCCACTCCAGTATTCTTGCCTGGAAAATCCCATGGACGGAGGAGCCTGGTGGGCTGCAGTCCATGGGGTCACGAAGAGTCGGACACGACTAAGTGACTTCACTTTGACTTTTCACTTTCATGCACTGGAGAAGGCAATGGCAACCCACTCCAGTGTTCTTGCCTAGAGAATCCCAGGGATGGGGGGGCCTGGTGGGCTGCCGTCCACTGGGTTGCACAGAGTCGGACACGACTGAAGAGACTTAGCAGCAGCAGCATTATAGACATCAAGGTTACAGAAATCAAGGAGGTCCAAACCCTTGCCATCTTCTAGTGGGAAAAAGAGAAGCTGAGCAAATGCACAGAAAAGAAAAATAAGAAACCACATATAAAAAGATTTCAGCAAATGAGAAGTCCTTTCTCAGTCTTGATGGGGAAGTCACATTCTTCCCACAGATGGAGGATTTATCCTCTTCTGGGTCTGAATCACAGATGTCTCAGATGATAGGGCCCTCTCAGCCCTTCAGGACATCTAGGCACTCTGACAAACCCACATTCACTTCCCCCTCTCCTACTTCCTGGCCGGAAGCAGCTACCTTCCAAAGCCCAAATCAGCTCACTCCTCATCCTTCCTGAACCCATGAGCAAGAAGTCAGGCTATCAGAAAGAGCTGGGGCAGAACTGGCATTCTTTGTGTCCCATCAGGCCTTACCTGGTACCCAGACTTGGTGCCCCTCTCCTCCCAATGTTGAATCCGCTTGGCTGCCAAGTCTGCAGCCTCAGCTCTGCCCAGGTTCCAGGAGCAATTCTGACTTCAGGCTGGGAGAATTCAAGCTGCTGTCATCCAACAATGTCAATTTGCTCTTGTCACCCTGGCTACTTTCTTGTTTTCCCACATCTTGTGACTCATTCTGACAAGTGGATAGTCTGACATATACCTCTGTCCCCAAGTCACTGCCTTGGTTATTTTCTTGGTTCTCAGGGCCTCAGAGGCTGAGGACATTTGTTCCTTGCTTGAGTGTCCTGCTGTGGTCTCCAGTCCTCTTGGGGTCAGCATCTTGCCCTTTTGCCCTTGTGCCTGCAAACAGACATCCCTGGAGATGGCTTCCCGCCTCTTGGGACTCCTGAGTGCTGTCCTTATTTGATTTATTCCTCAGGTGCATCGCTGTGCCCATCCACCCAGGAGGTGGCCCCCAATATTTCCCAAGGAAGCCCCACAGCTAGCTTCCTATTCCCACTGGCATGTGGCCTGTTACCGCATCTGTCAAACTGTGCATTCTGTGTCCCCCGCACTGGGCTGGTCATTCTGCTCTCACATCAGTGTTTGCCCCACCTGAGTAGATGCACCTAATTCCAGATCTCAGCACGCTTGCTGTCTTCCCTGTCCTAATGCAGTTAATCAGTCCATGCCCAGCTGTGTCCTCAGATATGACTCTGCCTCTCCCTTGGGACTCACCATCCTTCTTCTATCTTTTAAGTTCCCACAGAGGTCTCAGTTGGGTAATCAAGAGGTACTTAGGGCATCAGATATCCGAGATACAGAGAGAGGAGCTGACACAGTTCCTTTAGCTCTAGGTGGAAAAAAAAGTCAACAGAAGGCTAGGGCAGCTGTAAGCGAGACATGGCAGCCTTGCTAAGTAGGGATCTCAAATCCCTGTGGTGTGAAGACAGATGTCCCATAAACCCGCATGCAGCCTAATTTATATTGGATGGTTAGTTCTTCCATGGGAAGGTTATCTGGCCTGGGCTGGAAGCAAGGGTGTCCAGTGGGAGCCCTCCTCTCTAAAGCTTGCCCCGTGCCAAGAAGGGAGCACCAAACTTTCCCTCCAAGGGATACTATTGCAATCCGGTATTTGCAGGCTTTGTCCTAACAGCCCTAGCCTGATAGCCCTTGTTCCTTCTTTATGTAATGTGCGTCTGACCCCAGGCTTTGCCCTTCTGGTTTCCTGTTAGCTCCAGCCAAGACTCCAGCTTTGGTGCCTCAGTTTGCCTGCTTCTCTTGCTTCCAGATTCTGCTTCCTCCTCCCCACACCCCTGATTCATGGTATTCATTCATTTATTCAATCAAGATTTCTCCTCTCCAGGAGCTTATAATCTAGAGAGAAGAAAATGATACAACTGGTTACTGGGTATGATTGTGATAAACATTACATGGGGAAATTTGAAGCTATTATGGAGAGATGATCAACTTTATCTGGCGGATCAAGAATGCTTTGAGGAGGAAGGGATTTAGGAAGCAAGGTGAAGGGACTCTGGGTGCTGGTGTGGGAGACAGGAGGGCATGACAGTGTTTTAGGCTCAGTGGAACAGCATGGGCAATTGTCCTGGGGCAGGTCAGTCCTCAGCCACATCTTTCCTCCAGACTCGGCATTACTCACACTCTCTGCCCGGTAGCTGACCACTCAGATTCTTTGGCCCAAGAACCTTCCTTTTTGCATTCTGTCGCAGAAGCTCCATGGGTACACTCTGGTTTTCCCAGGGTGCATCATGGTCTTGACTTTGGCTCTTAGGGGTTGAAGTGAAGGTTTATGGCCTCAGGAAGTTCACCTAAGATTCTGACTTTCTTTCCTCCCCCTCAATCTGACTGCAGTAGTCATGTACAGATGTGAGAGTTGGACCATAAAGAAGACTGAGCACCGAAGAAATGATGCTTTCAAATTGTGGTGATGGAGAAGACTCTTGAGAGTCCCTTGGACAGCAAGGAGATCGAACTGGTCAATCCTGAAGGAAATCAACCCTGAATATTCATTGGAAGGACTGATGCTGAAGCTGAAGCTTCAGTACTTTGACCACCTGATGCAAAGAACTGACTCATTGGAAAAGATCCTGATGCTGGGAAAGATTGAAGGCAGGAGGAGAAGGGGATGACAGAGTATGAGATAGTTGGATGGCATCACTGACTCAATGAACATGAGTTTGAGCAAACTCCAGGAGATGGTGAAGGACAGGGAAGCCTGGTGTGCTGCAGTCCATGGAGTCCCAAAGAGTTGGACAAGACTTAGCGACTGAATAGCAACAACAACCTGATTGCAGGGGCTCCCTCTTCTCTCTGCGTCTAGTGCATCGCCTGGCTCACAGCAAACACTCCAGGAATGCTGGCTGATTTGATTAGCTTTGATCTGAGTCCATGTAAATAGGTACAGGAGGAGAAACAGAAGCGAGAATCAAAGGATGATGACTATAAGGGGAGCAGTGATATAATTTTAACCTGAAAATTATCTGTGAATAGACTGCACAGTGTATTCAAACTTCAGTCTTTCATAATCTAATTGCATGCAAATACCTCATGTGGTCTTCCTTACAAGCTTGTGTACCTGGATAGAGAATTTTCGAGAATCCAAGTGGAGCTCCTTGGGGTAAGAAAAAATTAAAAACAGGGATTTGGAATCTTTGAATTGAAAGGTAGCAGCAGCCATTTAATATGAAGCAGTGCCACCCCCACCCCCCACCACCGCCAAGACAGTGGAGTCGCCTTCTTCAAACATCCCCTAATCCTTTCACTTGAATCACACACGCTGCTTGACTCCATTTTTGGAAATCTCTAATTGGTAGAAATGCCTCATCATGGGGTAAAGTCGTCATTTCTCTTGTTGGTCTGAGTCTGGCCTTTCAAACCCCCCTGGAATAAATCTGATTCTTTTTCCATATGATTTCCATCCAAATATTTGTATTTCCCACTGTGTTGGGGAGCCCTGTCCTGCCAATTCAGCTCTGTTCAGGGGCTGGACTGCAGGAAGGAGCTCGGAGGGTCCCTGAACTGCAGGTCCCAATTCCTGCACTGTCCTTGCAGCCCCATCACTAGGTCATGTCTGCTCATGATGAGGTCCAGCTCCTGTGCCTAAAGCCATGTTCATTCTCTCGTGCCTAGATGCCTGCTTCAGCTCCCTGCGTGGGACTCCCCACCTTGGATTGGATCTTCCCTCACAAAGCCTTCCTAGAACTGGAATCAAACCCCATCCCTGTGGCTGAGTCCCAGTGTTTGATGCCAAGTTTTTCTCCTTTGTCCCTTACCTGCTGCCAGACTCCGCTGATCCTTTCTGGGCCAGCTGTTGACATCAACTTCCTACTTGACCTCTGATTCCCTATTTCTAGCCCATACATAGAATGCATTTGAGTATATCAGTGTTATAAAAACTAGCCATGACTTAGAAACAGCTGAGGGAAACTTTATGCATGTATGTGTTAGTTGCTCAGTCATGTCCGACTGTTTGCGACCCTTTGGACTGTAGCTGGAGAAGGCAATGGCACCCCACTCCAGTACTCTTGCCTGGAAAACCCCCATGGACGGAGGAGCCTGGTAGGCTGCAGTCCATGGGGTCGCTAAGATTCGGACACGACTGAGCGACTTCACTTTCACTTTTCACTTTCATGCATTGGAGAAGGAAATGGCAACCCACTCCAGTATTCTTGCCTGGAGAATCCCAGGGACGGGGGAGCCTGGTGGGCTGCTGTCTATGGGGTCGCACAAAGTTGGACATGACTGAAGCGACTTAGCAGCAGCATGGACTGTAGCCCTCTAAGCTCCTCTGTCCATGGGATTCTCCAGGCAAGAATACTGGAGTGGGTAGCCATTCCCTTCTCCAGGGGATCTTCCTGACCCAGACTTTGAACCCAGGTCTCCAGCATTGCAGGCGGACTCTTTACTATCTGAGCCACCAGGGAAGCCACGACTTAGAAACAGCTGAGGGAAACTTTACAGAGTACCAGTTCCCATGATAGGGACTAGGATGAGGTGAATCAGGCCCTTAGGATAATAGGGCATCACTCTTGGGGCCCACCTCTCACTTGTATGACCCCAAGAATGATATTTCCTTACATTTTGTGCCACAGGAGTCTGGCTTGCCTCATCCTCATCCCAATTCTGCCAGGAGCAAGGCCAACACCCAGAGATTCTAATGAATTTGGTTCAGGAAGATGCCCAGATACCAGTATTTTTAAAAATATGATGCAGGGGGTTAATATGTGCAACCAGAGTTGAGAATCACTGGACCAAATGACCTCTCTGGGGTCTCTTCCCCAGAAGTACCAGCACTGTGGAGATCTAAAGTGCCCTTCCCAACCCATGTTTCACCTTGGGACTTTCCTAATCACTCGTGATGCTCCACTGTTTCCTGGTGGGTCTCTCTCACTTGCAGATCCCAGCCAGGCTCAGTCTAGCCCATCCTCCTACTACCAGGGCTTTGCTCTGACCAATCTTCTCTTCTCCAGGCAAAGCCTGGTTGGATAAGCAAGGTTCCAAATTAACACCCTGTTAGCTCTCCTTTGGAAATGCACCAGGTGTCTGTATGCCTTCTCCACAATGTGATCTGGAGAGTGTGTGATCCTGTTGCTCTCTGGTATGTTCTTTTTCATTCATTCAATAAGTATGCACTGAGGACTTGCTTTGCACCCTGCCCTGTGCTATTTGATGAGGAGGACAAAGATATATAGGATACAGTTCATGCCTAGTGTAGTTTAGGGTAGATCTGTCTTTCCCAAAGCCTACTCTGGTTGTTAATAGATGTCACACAAAAAACTATGGTTTTTCCAGTAGTCATGTACAGATGTGAGAACTGAACCATAAAGATGGCTGAGCACTGAAGAAGTGATGCTTTTGAATTGTGGTCTTGGAGAAGACTCTTGAAAGTCCCTTGTACTGCAAGGAAATCAAGCCAGTCAATCTTAAAGGAAATCAATCCTGAATATTCATTGGAAGGACTGATGCTGAAGCTGAAACTCTAATACTTTGGCTACTTGATGTGAAGAACCGACTCATTGGAAAAGACCCTGATGCTGGGAAAGATTGAGGGCAGGAGGAGAAGGGGGAGA
Source organism: Bison bison bison (assembly GCF_000754665.1). NCBI lineage: Eukaryota > Metazoa > Chordata > Mammalia > Artiodactyla > Bovidae > Bison > Bison bison. The sequence continues at coordinate 4,864,966 of NW_011495071.1, forward strand.
CAGAGGGTGAGATGGTTGGATGGCATCACCAACTCAATCGACATGAGTTCCAGCAAACTCCAGGAAATGGTGAAGGACAGGGAAGCCTGGTGTGCTGCAGTCCATGGAGTGGCAAAGAGTTAGACAGGACTTAGAGACTGAACAACAACACAAAAAAACAAAACAAAAACCAAATAGCCATTTCCTGGCAAAATAATTTAGGAAGGCCTTTATTACAGCACTTGTCACCACCTTTAAGATGCTAATAAACTCTGTGCATCTCCTAAAGGGGAACCCAGAAAAAGTGATTCTCAAAATATGTAACCATCAAACTCCCATGTAACCATCAAACTTCCATGTAACATGGAATATTCCAGAAGACTTTGGAAAATGTTGTCATGGATCATAAAATGCTATATCCGGAATCAAGATTAAATCTGGAGAGAAGAACTCTATTAATGGGACTCAAGATTGCGTTAGCTTTTCAAGCATCTACACAGTTCTGTGGACTCATCATAAGCTTCAGGCTGGCGAAATTCCTTGGGTCTTTTTTCACATAGCCATCCTTAAGCAGGTCTTTTTCTTTGAGAATCTGAGCTGTAGATATTTTTGGAACCTGAGCAGAGTGCCTATCAAGTTTAACTTCATTGGTTTTTGTCCATAAAATCTGTTGAGATCTTTTGATTTGAATTCTACCCTCCAACATATGAGCGAGGTTTCCCAGCTATCTGTTGCCTGGAACTTAAGTACGTAAGTCTTTCTCCAAGGAAGGTCTTCATCTGAGCCTCTGAAGAACATGCTGAATGAGTCAGATCCCTCTATCAAACCACTGGAGACTTTCCTTGGCTTAGATCTTTTAATCAATACTATTTAGATTTAGTCATTTAACAAATCTACCCAGGGAAGCCATCACTGAGTCCATAACTCTCCATCTAGGTCAAAGGATAATAGGGGAGGTTTTGAGAAACACTTCATGGAAATCCACATTCCCCTGGTTTACCAGTAAAGTGATCTTCTTGTTGTTTAGTCTCTAATTTGTGTCTGACTCTTTGTGACCCCATGGACTGTAGCCTGCCAGGCTCCTCTGTCCATGGGTTTTCCCAGGTAAGAATCCTGGAGTTGGTTGCCATTTTCTTCTACAGGGGATCTTCCCAACTCAGGGATTAAACCCATGTCAACTGCATTGGCAGGCAGATTCTTTTACCACTGAGATGCCAGGGAAGCCCACAATAATACTTATAAAAAGAATAAAATGAAGCCAGTTTGTTATGACTCTTTCAAAGAGGATAGTATTTTTTATTTCTGTGGTTACAAAAGCAACCTAGGCTTATAATAGAAGATACTGAAAATAGAGAGAAAAAAAATCTAGTATTAAGAAGAAAATTAAAACCAACCAAGCTCTAACCACCCAGGGATAATCTCAATTAACTGTTGCTATGTCTCTTTCCAGTATTTTATTATGCACATAAATTGAGTTATTCAAAAATATTTATTGAGTACCTTCTATACTCCAAGCATTGGTTTTAGGTGTAGTAATGAACAAAACAGGATCCCCCCACCCCACAAAAAAAATCCCTGCCCCCAAGAAGCTTACATTCTAGTAGAAGTTTGTTAATGAATGAATAGTATTTTAAATGTAATCTTTAGTAAAGACACTTTAAAAAGCATCCTGCTTGTTTGCCCCAACTTGACATACTATCAGAACAACCATCCCTGGAATGACTTTGTGTTAATGGCCCCAGGCCAGCGTCTGAAGCTTCTTGTTTTCCTTACTAACTGTTCCCAATCTTCTCTTTAATCCTGCAATCTAGAAATTTGTGAGGAGTTGGTTATGAAGCTCAGCAGCTTATGGTTTTCAGCATGCAGCTTTTCCCTCGCTTTGAAAATTGGGACAAATGTGCTTATTGCCAGTCACTTGGCACCTCTTCCTTTAGACTATTTCTCTAAGATTACAGCTTGTAGTTTCCCTAACCCCTTCTGTCTGGGAGGCAATTTTTCTAGGCTTGAAGACTTGAACTCTTTTACTGCCTCCTTGCCCATTGTAGGTTTCAGGCTGTTTCTACTTGAGTTCATCCTACCCTTCCCAGATCTAGATTAGTCTCTGTGGAAGAAGAGAAGGTGGAAATAAAAGGAACTGAGAGGTTCTGCTCTCTCTCTGCTGTCAATTGACACGATGTCACTTGCTCCTCTTCTCCTTTTCTTCCTACACTGAATTCGAAGATAAAAGATTATGGAGGAGACCCAAGGAAAAGCTTTTTAATTTTCATTAGTCTCAAATGACTCTCTTTCCCAAAAAATTCCTAATCATGTTCTTGTTGGGCTGAGTGATTGGTGTTTTCCTTTTGGATTTGCCCACTCTGTCATTTTATAAATAAGGAAACTGAAGCTTATGTTTATAAATCTGATCCCAAACTGGAATTATAATATCCATTTGAGTCAACCTTGCAGTAGTTGAGGGAAAAAAAAAGTCTTGTGAAAAACCAGATCACTAGGGGAGAAAAGGGACCACAGGAGAAATTTGACTGAGAGCCCCTATCATGGGGAAAGGGCAATGAATTTCACTGAATGAGCCCCAGATTGTAGCAAGTTTTCCCTGGTTGTAGATGTCCCATGGGGCCCATTCTGGTCCATTCTGCTTGGGGGAACGGCAAAGCCCAACCCCTTTGCCTTCAGCTTTGGTGTCCCACCTGGGAGACCAAACAGCTGGTTCTTCCCCACATGTGGGCTCCCCAGCCTTACTCTCTGCATTAGCTGAAGCCCTTCTTCAGGGGAGCTGCTGACAGCTCCCTTGGATTGGCTATTGACAATCATGCTGGGGCTCCTAAGCAGCTCCTTGTTAACCTTGAAAGATGACTATTTTCAGTTTTTTCTGTATTGGAGTCTCTGTCATAACCTGCAGATGGAAGCAAATAATTTAAGAGGTGAGTAAGTAGGAATTCTGTGACCTTTAAACAGAGAACCCTAGAATCAGTGGACACAGCTGAATTGCTACCTGACTTGCCTGTCTATATGCCCTGGCTCTATCCCCAGTTCATTGTGTTAGATAAGAGGTTTTCTGTTACCCTCCGAAGGGCTGAAATTACCAGGCAAGCTCAGGAGACATCTACAACACCATTCTCTGTAAACATCGTTTGCAAGTGCTGTGTTAGTACCAGACCTGGGCAGATGCCATCTTGGCATTGACAGTGCCATCATTTAGGGCAAAGGGTGGGAGGGGTAGGAACCCAAAACATAAAAGTCGAGTTAATTTAGTCTAGTTAAATGTATCAATAAATAAAGCGGCTTCGCTTGTGTATTTTCTAAACCAAGACCAGGAAACATAAAATTCTCTGTAATAAATAATCAGAGAAAAATGTTGGTTTAGTTTTATAGCCAGAAGAGTCAGAAGAAAGCCAAGAAAAGGAGAAAAGATGGGGGTAGGGAGGAAAGGGAAGGAGATTGGAGACTGCGTGGGACAGGAAGACGGATGCTACCTTTTTAATCTTCTGTCTTGGAGATTATATCCGTCAGCTGTTAACACTTGAAAGGTTTTCCCCCCAAACTCTAAATTCTTCAGGAGCAGAAACAAGGAGCATCAGTTCAGACTCTACTTTGTGGAAAGAATAATATGGTTTATTTCCAGGTAACAGCTCTACCTAGTACACCGATAGAACTCTGGTTCCATCCTATGCCTGATACCCCCAGACACCTGGTCCTGATGCTCCCTAAGTTGTATTCTGCTGGATTGGCCCTGGCCACAAGTCCCCTTCTGCATCCCCAGCCAGTGGAATTTGGACCCATCCCTTCCTTGCAGCAGAGTTGATAGACCAACTGCAGAACTGTAGTCAGCTTCTAACTGTTCACTCCAGAGTATACAGATGCCTGAATTTCTTCCACTTTAGCTATTTCTGCTCCTGTTTGCTAGTGCACATATTCATGCAAATGCAGGAATTTCAGGAGGTGCAATTGTCTTCCAACCTAAACTTGTTCCATGAATGCCTTCTGCAACAAAATGCTTCTGCGAAATGTCTGTGAATGTCTTCCCCAGCTGTTGAAGAAGGGATTTTATCATCTTCTGTAGGTTTAGACAGGAGAAGAGTTAACTTTGGGGTGAAGAGCTGCCTGAAAGACTCCCCCTTTTATCAGTAACAGTTTCCATCCCCAAGAAGGTTGGATCCTGTGTCCAATCATTGAATGGACCTCAGACACAGCCCCTGCGGCTGAAGGTTGTTTTGTTTTAATTAACTATCTCCTCCCCATTATTTGTAGCCTATTCTTTTATGCTTTCCCCTGATTCCTTATCTTGTTTGCCTTCATCGTTGGTTCTATCAGGCATTCCATCCTTCCCATCTTGATGGCATCCACCTTTGATATAAACCTCAAGACCTCAGTTTCTTTTCCACTGGGAGCCTCAAGTCTCCATCCAGCTCTCATTAATACTCTGAGGCTAGGGTCTTCCCTGTGCTCCAAGTTTCAGGACTTTAGCCAACAGCCCCTGCCCCCAACCACATTAAACAAGCAGTTGGCTCTCGCAAGATCTCTTCACTCCCTTCCTTGCACTTAATTCCAGACTGCAGCCAGCCCAGTATCCCCATGAACAGCAAGTACGAGGGACTGGGTTAATGCCATGGACAAACCCCTCCTCTTTCTTTCTGCCTCCCACCTCCTTTGTAAAAGCCAACTGCTGAACATTTACCAACGTCGTTCGCAGCTGTGCTTCTTTCGAGCAGCTGAGGATGAAAGTTTCTCTACAGAGTAGAGATAGGTGCACATGCAATCATATTGCTCTTAATCTCCATGAGGTTGTCAGGGGCAGGAAGCAGAGAGAGAACAGATATATTTAGCAACACTTAGAGGGGTTCTAGGGGCAATGAGATCTGGAGGATCCTGAGCTTTGACTAAAAATCTGACTCCTTCGGGCGATGCTTCTCCAACATTCACATGCAGATAAATCACTTGGAGATTTGCTAACATGCAGATTCTGATTAACAAGGTCTATGGGAAGAAGTTTTGATGTGATGACAATATCAGAGGTCCCACCAGCCTGTGGATGAGGCGTTCAATAATAAGGGGCTACATCTCCTACCCCACTCAGTTCTCAACTTGTTGCCATTGCTGGTTCCTCTTACCTGCCCGAAATTCATGATTTGTAAAATGAGAGTATAGATCTGCCTGATCTCTCAGGTCTATGAATATGAAATGTTTGATATAATGTGTTATAGTTTGGTCAGCTCACATGTCACTTCTCTAACATCTTTCCGAACTCTCCAGTGGAAGTTCTCACTCTGAGCTCCCTTCATGCTTCAGTTCAATTCAGTTTAGAATAGTTCAATTCAATATAACTCAGAAGCCTTCACTGAACATGTCAGGTTGTAAGTTTCTTTCTTTGAGCCTGAAGAGATGATGATGCCATTTACAGAAGTGGAAGATTTGGTTATACAAATGGAAGAGGAGACTCGGGGAGAAGATAACCAAGTTTCTTTTTTTCCCCACACATATTTATGTTATTTCAGTCCATAAATTTTCTTGATAACCATTTATACTTGCCTAATATATGTCATATTCCTGTAATATGTAGAGGTGGGGAGGCAGCTTGGCATGACACCCTCTAGAGCCAGACCACACATGTTTGGAACTCAGCCTCAGTGCTCCCTAGCTGTGTGATCTTGGACAAGTTACCTAACTTTTCTGTCCCTTAATTTCCTTGTCTTTAAGATGAGGATAATAATAGTACCCACCTCATAGGGTTGTTATGTTGTTAGAGTTGACATTTGTAAAGCACTTAGAATATTACTGATATTGGTATTTTAAAGAAATGTTTGTTCAAAAAATATATGTCCTGGAGGTGTCACCCAAGAAAAGTGAGGGTAGGAGATGTGGATTTGGGAACTGTCAGTATATACATGTTGTCAGGACTTAGGAGCAAAAGATATTTTCCAGGGAGAATGTCAGCTGCAGAATGAATGGTAAAGAGAGAAAATGGAGTGTTTAGGGAGTACTGATGTTTAGGGGGTCAGCAGAGGGAGAAGATTCAATAAAGGAGACTTAGGAGTGGTCTCAGAAGTAAAGATAACCCAGGAGAAAGTGAAATCAGAAACTAAGTAGGTAGAGAATTTCAAGAAATGGGCTGCGGTCAACAGTGACAAACGCCATGGCAACATCCAATAAAATAAGGAACAAAGCAGAGCCAGTTGTTCATACGGCTAATAAAGCGTGTTTCAGGCTACGTATAATTCCTCTTTCTGCCTGTCTTCACCCACTAAGCTTTGAGTCCTCAACGTAAAGGTTCGAGTTTATTATTCAGCTCCGTACACCCAGGGGCTTGCACATGCCTGCAGCACAGCAGGCTTGCTCTGTGTTGCTGAAATCTTATTTTCGTAGCTAGACTTTCTAATGACACTGGTTCCTTAGTAGCCCACATCACCCTGCTTCTCTACTGAACAATGGGACAATAAACAAAGTGGAGAGAATTTCAATTCTTTCTTCTTGAGGTCTGCAAGAACAGTCTTGCTCAGTACTGGGTATCTTTCCACTGAGCTTGGACCACTGCAGAAATTGAGATGAGGTCTTAGGAGGTCTGGGGTGGGGAAGAACTGGCGGGGAAAATCTCAGACAAGGCCATCTTAATTGCATTCCTAGCATCTCCATGCAGTAATGGCAGCTCTCCCTACTCGCCCCGTGTGCACCAGCGTGTTCTCACAGCTTGTGTGCAAGTCTGGACCTGAAAGTCTGTGTGCTTCCAATGGCTTTCTGATGACTGCCATCTTTGCCCCATAGGAGACCAACTGACCACATACGGGTAGTGCTGACGTTTAAGGCCCCATCCAAACTCAAGATTCTGGCCTGGACGGCTCCTGAAGGGGATAGTGCAGCAGAGCCCAAGAGCTTCTCTAGGTGGAGTCCAATGACGGCTAAGGGGGAACTTCTGGGCATGCAGCTCTGAGCTGGGTGTTTCAGCTTCTGCAGGGTTGTAGGATTAATTGAGACAGGCAGGGAGGGAGGCTGGAGAGCTGAAAGAGGGCGGTGGGGTGTGTGTGTGTGTGGGTTGTAGGACTGCAGAGCCCCCTGCTGAGAAATTGTAAGGAATGGGGGTGTGGGCTGGGATGTGTGGGGAGCTCTGATTCACGCAAGTGTTGACAAATAGGCTAGATTCCTTTAACGCCGCTGGACTTTGCTCTTTCGGGATGTACAGCCAGCGTCAGCACACTGCTAATGGGGCTTTGAGAGTCTCCTTTTGATGAGCGCGTCCCAGAAAGCAGGTATTAGCCATTTCTGCTGGGGAGGCAATGAAGGCATTTGCAGCTGAAATCGGCTTTCCTGGATGCCCTAATAAAGCAGAGACTTTCAAAGCCCCATTAGCGGTGTGCTGACTGCAGCTTTACATCTGTACTAGCCCAGTTCAAGAGCGGAGTGTTGGACACTCACATCCCAAACCCCAAGGAATGAACTACCTTCAGACAGAAGTCAGCTTCTTTTCTATCAGTAGTCTGTGAGCTCCTTGGGAGAGAGACTTTGTCTCCCTATCTTGGGGGATGCTAGTTTGGTACCTAGCCCAAAATAGACTCTTAATAAACGCTGACAGAATTGGCAAACGTCTTTGGAAGGTGGGGAGTCTTCTGTTCAGGGGAGTTGGAGCATCATGTTATGAACAGTTCCTAGCATGGTGTTGGCCCTTGGTAAGCACTCAGTATGTGCTTATGAGATGAGTGAATGCAGGGAGGGCTAAAGGGGAAGGGGAGGGCAGAGATGGGGACTGATAAGGAAAAGTAGCCTTTTCCTCGGCCTTCCATCTGCCAGTGCGTCGCTGCGTGCTCAGTCGCTTCAGTTATGTCTGACTCTTTGAGATTCCACGGATTGTAGCTCTCCAGGACCCTCTGTCCATGGGATTTTCCAGGCAAGAATACTGGAGTGGGTTGCCATGCCCTCCTCCAGGGGATCTTCCCAACCCAGGGATCCAACCTGTGTGTCTTAATGTCTCCTGCATTGGCAGGGAGATTCTTTACCGCTAGTGCCACCTGGGAAGCCCCGCACCTGCAAGTAGGAAGACTTTATTTCTCCCTTAGCCAGAAATAGCTAAGCTTCTCTACTAAGTAGCAGACCCCATGGTCTCCCTGTCTCCCTGGAGTGAATGAAGGCAGTAGACCTTTCTCTTTTTAAGTCCTGAATGTGGGGAGTGGCATTCGGACAGGGAGGCCCTTGTTGTTGGGCTCTTTACAAATTGTGTATGCCAAGGAATTAACAGAGATGGGGTGATAGTCCTTCTGGATGAGATAACTAAGCCTCTCAGAAGCAATGTGCCTTGTCCAGATTAACACAGATGTAAATGATGGCGCCAGAATTGAAATCCAAGTCGGTCTGCCTTCCAAGCTCCCATCTCTCTAACCACCTCCCACTTTCCCTCTGACCACAGATCCCTCTGAGGCTGTCACTCTGAATGTCAACTGTTTCTAAACAGATGACCTTCTCTACCTGCCTGACTCATGGGCACATGCCCTTAGTTAGGTAGTGGTCTAGAGGGGTATCCTCATCTCAGGTATCCATCAACTTATTCCCCTTCCATGATCCAAAGCAAATTCCTGGGGGCGGGGGTGACAGATGGACCAGTGCAGCAGGCCTTCTAGTCATCGGTTTCCAGGGACCAGACAGTGTTTCTCCAGGTGGATATGCCCTCCTCACCTCTCATCTCTTCTTTCTGAATGCATGCAGTTCCAGACAAGGCTTTCCAAGAAGTTCTGGAGAGGAAAATAAATAATAAACAAACAAATGGACTGAAATAGATAAATACATAAACACCTACCAGCTTGCCCTTGCACGCTCATTCTTGGTTTGACTCGGAACGTGCCGGGTCCCCGAAAGGTCTTTCTTGGGTCTGCCTCTGGTGTGTGACTGCGGCTCTGGGCCCCATCACTCTGCCACTTGAATATTTCCAGTCAGGATTTAGTCACTGCACATCTTTGAGAGTCCCCTAATCAGAGAAATTAACTCTCATCAGACACAGGAATTAATCTTTGTTAGTGTTGTTGTCAGTCTAACTTTGCCTTCCTTGGTGCCAGAAGAGAGGGATGCCCTAGGAGGGAGCCTCTGCCACCACCGCCAAGGGCCTCACTAGGGACATCTGGGGCTTCACCCAGAGAATAGAGACTGGCCCCTCCTCCTGCACACAGGGTATGTGGTTCCCTGAGGAGTTCTGTCCTGGGGTTGAGCCCTGAGCAGTGCTGTGTTGAGGGACTACAATATGCGAGTTATGTAATGGTGGCTGAAAGAGAAATGGGGCTTTGGGAAGGATGTTTCCAAAGCGAAATGGCAACCAGCGAGTTCTCTTAGATGATGATCCACAATGGAGGGAATTTACTGTTTACCAGTTTGCCAAACTATAGACCCGTCTTTTGAAGCCAGCCTTCAATGGATGTGTGTGTATATGGTGGGGACAGACCCTCGGTTGCATTTGTGAAAAGTCTGGAGCCAGCTTCGGGTTTCTCAGCATCATACCATCTCCAGGCACAGAGAAGGCACAATGCAAAGAATATCAGGTTGCTACAGCATAAACAAACATGACATTAACACAGTCTCCCGCAATATCTATTTCCTATCGTCTCATTTGCTCATGAAAAGTGTATTATGGAGAATCGTCTGTTAGCATCACACTTATTCACACCTCAACACTTGGTTCTGTCAGTGTCAAGCTATCTGCAGACGCCTCAGTAGTCACCAGTTGTCATCAGTGTTCTAGAGCAGATTTCCATTTTAAATTACAACATTCTCCTGCTTAAATGCTTCTTTTCTCAGGCTTAGAAAATCTCAGGGTCTTTGTTTCTGAGTGGGGATGCTAAGGAAAGCACTGGGAATCAGAAAAGAGGACATTCATCTTGGTTTGTAACCGTGTATTTTGTGACCTGGGTAAAGTCCCTTCTTTTTCTCTGGTCCTCAGCTTCTGCATTCATAAAATGTGGTTATTTGATGAGATTTGCAGCTACTGAGAAAGCAGAGCAGGGGAATGGCTTTAACTATTTGTGATGGGGAAAGAAAGGGGTCATAACTTTTTTATAATTTGGGGCACAGTGACTGGAACTTATGCCACTTCCAAGGGCACATATCATAGCCACGGGAGTATCCCACCTGGATAGGGCTCTCTGTTTCACACTCTCCATTTCTTGGATGATTGCTTTCTCTGCTTCTGGGATTTAAAAAAAAAAAGAAAAGAAAAAAATTCTCAAGATAAGTCACTTTCTCATTGGCCTGTGACATGCTACATGAACCATCTATATTACGGATGCAACCATGGATGCCGCCAACGTTGATTCATACCTTAGAGACCTCGTGGATCACTGACAGCCATGCCACCTGGCAGGCTGCCTGGAATTCACCAGGGCCTGTCAGAAGCCCCAGCTGTACCTCCATTTTTGCGACCACAGGCCGGGTGGCCACCCTTGAGTTTCAAGCCTACCTACCATTGTCAGTCTGAGGAACAATCACATCCTCAAATCAAAAGTCAGTAATTCTAAGAGGAGCATTGCTGCTCATGGAACTGAGTGGCAACTTGCAGAAGTACAATGAGATAACAAAGTCTCTTTCAGACATCTTTTCATAATTCAAAGCCCCAGGTAGCCGATAAACAATGCACCGCCAGCCTGCCGGAGTTCTTGCTATCTTGTTGACTGAAGCATTCATTGTGAGGCTTCCCAGGTATCTTATTATGGGGGAGAGGAGGACTCTGACCACTTCTGCATAGTGTAGATTAATCTGCAGACGGCACGACATCTTTACTTTGTGGTCTTTGTCTCATCGGGTGTCATGAGGGAGGGTGAGCAGCTTTCTCTGGTTTTGAACACTTGCTTTTTAATCTTTTTTGCTGCCTTTGATTTTTACTTTCAGCTCCAGGGAAGACAGGTTGTCATGGATAGAGCCTCGTGCCCAGTGTAGCACGCTGTGTGCTGGAGGAGCATCCCTCTGAACACTCACCAGTGGGTTCAGTGCCAAGGTTACCGAATCTCCTTCCTTGGCCTTCATGCTCAAATGATCTCATCAGATCAAACAAGGAACACGGCTACAGACCCACCCAAAACAACCACCTCTGCCACCAGTGCAATCCTGAAACTCCTCCCGCACGTCGAGTTTCAGGCAATGGAAGAAGGATCAAAGGCTGAGTGATAACAGATCGTTGTCATTTTCTGAGAACATGGGTACCATTGGCAGTAGAAAAAGTCACTATTTCCCAAACTTACAAACTGACCCCTTATTTAGGATCTGGGTCTTAAATAATGCTACAGATGTAAAATATAATAGCAATGGGACTAACATCAGTTTGAAATAAGCTTTCCCTTTTTGTTCTTTTTCTGTGATTTTTGAGAATCAGCAAGCAATGCTATAGAGGAAAACAGTGGTTTTGAAATCAGAGTGAAAACTGAGTTTCTACCATCTCTGTGTCCTCATTTACAAATCTGTAAAGTGGGGATAGTAATGCCTTCTTTTCTCTTGTTTAGAGGTTAAAGTGTATGTAAAGAGTCAAGCACATAGTAGGTGCTCAGTAAATGGAAGTGCTACTTATACGGGAGCACAATGAGAATATTTGATTCCAAGATGTTCTGTTGCTTTTTTGGTTCAGATTTGCCAAAAGCTACCAGTATAGGTTTAGTAATATATTTTGTCTGTGAGTAGCAAAGTGGGAAGATTTCTCTGCCTGGGGGCTCCCTGTGATTTTTCAGGAAGATGTAACCAGTACAGAAATCCTTACTATTTTTCTAGGTCGGAAAGACTATTGCTGGTGTGGGTCCTGCATTGTGAGATTTGTCTGACTTGAAAAAGAATATTGGCCACAATCCGTTATCAAACCCCCATGGGGCCAGATGTGTTTCAAAATTTAGAATTCTTTAGATTTTTGAAAAGTAATATGCTACAGATCTTAGATGTTACATAAAATCTGCAGCAAAGTCAGGAGCAGCAACTTGGTAAAACCATGCCGATTTCTGCAGCAAATATTCATCTGAAGCAGAATAAATGAGGTCTACAAAGAAACCCAGGTCAGTTTGGGTCAGGTTTATTGCCAAATGAGTTACAGGGGATCTTTCAATATTCAGTGCTTTTGGGTTTCAAAATTGCAGATCAGTGGTATATAATAATACTAGAGATGATGATGAATAATAGCAACAGTTGCATGTAATAAGTATTCTTCTGGTACCAGAGATTCTAAGTGCCTTACATATATTTTCTTATTTACTTTTCAACAACAGTCCTGGCAGTTGGTATTATTACCTTTCTTTTAGTGAGAAAGCAAATCAACTCAGAGATATTAAGAAACTTGACCAGGGTCACACAGACAGTCAATGGCAGCCTTAGGATTTGAACTTAGATCCAAGCTGATTGCAAAGTCAATGCTGGTAGAAATACAGATTAATGCTTTTCTCTGCATGGTGGGAGGCTGTCTCACACTGGAGTGCAGAGAATTCATCTTGTGGATGATGGAATATTTGCAGGGCTATTTTAGCTCTGTGATTTGAGCCAGGCTGGAAGTGTCTTAAAGATGCTAGTGTGTGTGTGTGTGTGTGTGTGCGCACGCATGTGCACTCAGTCACTCAGTTGTGTCCAACTCTTTGCAACTCCACGGACTATGTAGCCCGTCAGGTTCCTCTGTCCATGTGATTCTCCAGGTAAGAATACTAGAGTGGGGTGCCATTTTCTCCTCCAGGGGATCTTCCTGACCCAGGGATCGAACATGCATCTCCTGAATTAGCAGGTGGATTCTTCACCACTGAGCCACTAGGAAAGACCTAAAGAGGCTAGTATCTGAGAGGAATAAAGGGAAAAGAGGTAAGTGGGGCATAGGTGACCTAAACCTGGCTGTTGCAATACTGGAAGCCAACTATGCAAGCCCATCCCAGACAGCTTTTGACCTTGGTCTGATTTCCTACCCTTAAAGAAAAGCTTCCTTCAGTATCAAGTGGCCTTCCTGGTAACTCAGCTGTTCAGAAAGGCTAAGTGACCCACCTCAGCCTCAGCCCTGTGTGTGACCTCTATTGTGTGGGTTGAGTACTACAGAGGAAAAAAAATCCTAATAAGCCTTAATGGGGGAGGAAATGGCCATCCTAAAAATAACGGTCGGCCCTGTGGAGTAATGACATCATTAGCCAACCCCAGCCTTGACGGATTCTAAGCACTTTTGACCAGACATTTTATTTTAGCACAAGATGTATCAAGCAGCTCTATTATGCTTGTCAGCCCAAGCAAGGGTGGCGAGGCAAGAATTAAGTGAAAGGCGCCTGAGAAGGGCCGTGACACTTGCTTTAATCACATTTTACATAATTGGGAGAGTTGCTATTTCCGAATCTTTGGCCGGTAGATCTTCATGACCACAACAAAATAGATATGGGAAGAGAAGAAATTCCATCCTCTGGAGAGGAGTTGGTGTTCTGATTTAATTCTAGGTCTTGGGGAGGAGAAGGGGCCTAGAGAACTGGGTTAACCAGGATCCGCCGAGACAGTAGTGGGTGTCATGTTGATTTCCTCCTCCCCAGGGTTATCCTTCTCTCTTTTTAAAAATTTTTAAAAAGATTTATTTATTTGTGACTGTGCTGAGTCTTTGTTGCTGTAGACAGGCTTTCTTTAGTTGAAGTAAGTGGGGGCTACTCTCTCTAGATGTGACCCTCAGATTTCTCATTCCAGTGGCTTCTCTTGTTGCAGATCACTGGCTCTAGGCACACCGGCCTCAGGAATTGCAGCATGCAGGTTCAGTTGCTCCATGGCACGTGGAATTTTCCCAGACAAGGATCAAACCCATGTCCCTGCATTGGCAGGCGGATTCTTAACCACTGGACCACCAGGGAAGCCTTCCATCTTTCTTTAGCTAAGAAGGTATGAGCGTCTTCCTATGGTCCAAGCCCTAGTAGAGCTCTTAGGACTGTGCATGAAATAACAGTTCGTAATTTCATCTGTCCTCCATGAGATCACAAACTCCATGAGGGCAAGATTGGATTCATCCAGACCTTCATTCCAGCACTCAGCAAAATGCCTGGCAAATAGCAGGATGCTCACCAAAAATATTCTCATTTAGATCAGTGACTATGAATTCGTTAATATTAATAAATGGTGATGGGTGATGCTGGACATCTGTTTGTTCACCTATAAGGATGGAAGAGGAAGCCAGCCCTTCTCCAAGATGGTAGAGCAGTGACATATCCCCTGGGCTGGGAGCAAAGAGCCTGGATCCTGTGGTTTTAGTCAAGTGGTTCTGGCAACTCAGGCTACCTTTATGTAAGTAGTGATAAAACCCTTTGTGTTTCCCAGCTTCACAGAGGGTCTGGAGGAATAAATGACATTCAACCTAATTATGGTTTCGAGACAAATCAACCTACTATCAAATCTCAGATCTAAAGGATCTTCCCTTTTCCATCGGCAAGCATGGCCGTGGGATTCTTACGGGTTCACAGCCCCGAGGAGGCAGGGAAGGTGAGGAGTGGCCACTCTTTGTGTCTTCTAGCCACGTCCTGTTCTTCTCCCCAGAACAAAACGACAGCTTCAGCGCCTCCCTCTCTCCCCGCTTCCTCTGCCCTCCTTTCCCACTCGCAGTCCTCACTCAGCCTTCCCCTCTCTTCGCTCTGGCCCCCTGGGGCCTGTCATAATTAGAAAAGGAGGAAGAAGGGGAGCCATCCTAGCCCATCGGGGCTTCCGAGGGAGTTAGGGCTGCGTGCTGGGGACATGGGGCTGCCAAGGTGTCCGTGTCTTTCTTCTCTTCCAGGCATGGTGCCTCCCAACACGGGCAGACCCTGTCCTCAAGTCAAGGAGGATCCAAGGCCAGGAACACATGGCTTTGCATGTAGATGTGTATAGAGAAATGTGTGTGTGTTAAGATGTATTACAACTGCGGGTGTGAATGTATGATGTGTCGTGCCATTGGGGAGCCATGTAGCAAAGGTTGTTTTTATCCGGTAACTTTAATCTATGTCAACTTTGGGAGTTAAGATTCTCTAGGGAATCTCTATGGACCATCCCCTTTTTCAGCTCTCTCACTGCTCCCCTAGATCCTCCCTTCTCCGTTAATAATAAAGGAAGCAGTAGTTAGAGTTGATGCTCAGAACCACTCTAAATCTTTTCTCCCTTCTCCCATGACTATGTGTTGGCCTGAGCTGAGTACATCAGGCTCAGTGAGTCACACGCAGGACTGGGATGCAGGCTGTTTCAGCTTCCGCTGGACCAGTGTCTCACTCCTGGGCTGGCATTTTGCTGGGGGTGCTAAAAGGATCATTAATCTGTCTCCTTGCTATTTTTCTGCCCCAGCCAAGGGAATGACTCTGGCCTATAAATCAGCTCAGTACCGAGTGAGGAACTCAAGGAGGGATCCAGTAAGAAGGAAAATAACCACTTAGGAAGGATATAGACCTGAGGTATGGGACCCGGAAAATCAGAGGAAGGAAGAAGAGTGATCTTTTGAGGAAATAACAAGAAGAGAAAAAATTGTACCAATCCAGCAGGGCCAGATCTGGGACAAAGGAGATCTAGATTCTGGTCTTCAAGATGTTATTCTAAGCTTCTTGTTTCAGCTAATCTCGCTGGGCTACAACTAGGCCATCTGTTCAGGTGGGCTCTCTCCAGGTCTTGCTCAGCCTTGTGCCTTCCTGGGAACTAGAAACAAAACAAATTCGTACGCGCAAATGACTCCAAGCCTACATATTTACTCCTGCAAGTTAATTAATCAAAAGTACCCATGGTAAAGACTTCTAAGGTGCACTGGGAATGCTGGGGGGCAGTGTGGCCAGTGGAATGGGTCTGGAATCAGATGTGTTCTTAGTTTTCTCTGGATTTCTGGATCTGTGGTTGTTCAGTCACCAAGTCGTGTCTGACTCTTTGTGCTGCAGCATGCCAGGCTTTCCTGTCCCTCACCATCTCCTGGAGTTTGTCCAAGTTCATGTCCACTGAATCAGTGATTGCATCTCATTCTCTGTTGCCCTCTTCTCCTCCTTCCATCAATCTTTCCCAGCATCAGGGTCTTTTCCAGTCCATTAACCCTTGGCCAGCACCTCAGTTTCCTCATACTTTAAGGTCAGTTTGAACTCCAGACTTCTGTGATGATGACTTGTCTCCACAGTGATATGAAGCACTCACATCTCTCAGTGACTCTCCAACATCTTGGCTGTCACTGACAGGAGCCACAGCTAGAAGGGAGAAGGGGAGGCCTTAATGGGTCCAACACTCCACATCCCACTCAAGCTTATTGCTCTCCAGGCTGTATGGGCTAGAGCACTCCCTCCTGGGACTAAGTCTGCTCTAGGGGCTGTTATCTTCTGAGAGTCAGCTTGGTAGTTTCAAGAGCTCAGGCTCTAGAAAGAGATGTATTTGGGTTTTAAAGTCACTCAAGAATTATGTGGCCCCTGGGGAGATCCTAAGCATGCCTGAGGTCCTGTAACCACATCTGTAAATTCAAAGTGTTAGTCATTCAGTCATGTCTGACTCTTTGTGGCCCTATAGACTGTAGCCTGCCAGGCTCCTCTGTCCATGGGATTCTCCAGGCAAGGATACTGGAGTGGGTTGCCATTTCCTTCACCAGAGGATCTTTCCAACCCAGGAATTGAACCTAGGTCTCCTGCATTTCAGGTGAAAAGGATCACAATACCTACCTTGTTGGTTTCTTGTGTTAGAGAGAAAGTATCAGATCAGATCAGATCAGTCACTCAGTTGTGTCCGACTCTTTGCGACCCCATGAATCACAGCACGCCAGGCCTCCCTGTCCATCACCAACTCCCAGAGTTCACTGAGACTCACATCCATCGAGTCAGTGATGCCATCCAGCCATC
>NW_011495071.1:4881931-4891998 GCF_000754665.1 Bison bison bison
AAAGCATCAATTCTTTGGTGCTCAGCTTTCTTTATAGTCCAACTCTCACATCCATACATGACCACTGGAAAAACCATAGCCTTGACTAGACGGACCTTTGTTGGCAAAGTAATGTCTCTGCTTTTGAATATGCTATCTAGGTTGGTCATAACTTTCCTTCCAAGGAGTAAGCATCTTTTAATTTCATGGCTGCAGTCACCATCTGTAGTGATTTTGGAGCCCAGAAAAATAAAGTCTGACACTGTTTCCACTGTTTCCCCATCTATTTCCCATGAAGTGGTGGGACTGGATGCCATGATCTTAATTTTCCGAATGTTGAGCTTTAAGCCCAGCAGAGTGGCTGGAACACGGAGGCACTCAATGAACAATTATTATTACTATCATGGGAGCAGTGGAGTTGAAGCTGGGAAAGAGAGAGGAATAATAGGAATGAAGGTCCCCTTCGGGCAGCTATGTCATAGACCAAGTAGTGTGTTCACATATCTGTGCTTGCCCATAGGTCTGACTGTGTGTGTAATTGTGTGTGACAGTGAGTGCATATGTGTGTGAAAGAATGTGTAAGAACAACGCATACATGTGCAGGGAGCTTAACTCGTGCTCTGTGATGACCTAGAGGGGTGGGATGAGGGGGGAGGGAGGCTCAAGCAGGAGGGGACATACGTATACACATAGCTGATTTACTTCCTTGTACAGCAAACACTAACACAACATTGTAAAGCAATTGTACTCCAATAAAGAATATGTGTATGTGTGCATACATACATGAATGTGTGAACACACACTTGTCTGTGTGTGAGCATGTGAGTGTGTCTGTGTGTGTGCTGGGGCTGAGATACTTCCTAGTTCTCCAAATGGACCTCACCTTTTACTCACCTCTCCTTCTACTTTGAAGGAGGGCGCTTTACTCCCCACCCTTCTACTAATTTATCGAGATTCAACTCAGGCCGCCTCTTTGTAGCCATCTCTGAACTCTTTGGGAAAAGTTGCTCATTCTTTCTTCTGTTTTCCTCTTCCTTTACCTAGGGAAGCAGCAGCAGGTAGAGGAGTTGATGGTATAGGCTCCAGGCTTCCCTTATAGCTCAGTTGGTAAAGAATCTGCCTGCAATATAGGAGACCTGAGTTCAATTCCTGGGTTGGGAAGATCCCCTGGAGAAGGAAATGGCAACTGACTCCAGTATTCTTGCCTAGAGAATCCCATGGACAGAGGAGCCTGGCAGGCTACTGTCCATGGGGTTGCAAGAGCCAGACACAACTTAGCGACTAAGCCACCACCAGGCGCGCAAATCATGGGTTTGAGTTTTAGCGCTTCAACTTGTAGCAAAGTGATGGCAGGCGAATGAGTTCCCTGACCTGGACCTGTGGAAGCCACAACATCTGTATCTGCAACATGGAAATAATAATGTTGTCTTCCTCATGAGGCTGGTAGGAAGGTTAAAGAACTGAATGCATTTATAGCATTTTCTATGGTACCTGGTACATCATAAGGGCTCAGTCCGTGTCAGATGTCATCATTACTGTATTATTGCATTTGTCACATGGTATTGTACTATTAAGATGTTCCATTTACATATCCATTTCCCCAAATCTGTGACTTCTCTGAGAGCAGAGGTTTTTCCTGTAGCATCCGTGCTGTGCTTAGTCGCTCAGTCATGTCTGACTCTTTGCTACCCCATGGAATGCAGTCTGCCAGGCTCCTCTGTCGATAGGGATTCTCCAGGCAAGAATACTGGAATGGGTTGCCATGCCCTCCTCCAGAGGATCTCCCCAATCCAGGGATTGAACCCAGGTCTCCCACATTGCAGGTAGATTCTTTACCAGCTGAACCACAAAGGAAGCCAAGCTAGCATCGACCTGGTAGCTTTAGATCCAGGAGTAATGGAACAGAAATTGAAAGAAAAGGAAACATTACTTATTTTTTCTCGTCCCTAGTTCTTAATTTTCCTTCCCAGGCCTCTCCTTTTCGTGCTGCTCTCAGAAGGCAGAGAGGAGCCTGGAGTGCAGCTCACCCCCATAAAAGACGTCCTCAACACATAAAGATCCCCGCTGTGTCTATACTTAGCATTCGGCGCCCACATTTATTACCTCACCAAGGCTATTTTTTCCTGATGTTGTCTTCAATGGACTCAATTGAAATAAGAGAAAGCCCCTCCTGGCCCATCCATGGGTCTAAGGCCAAAACTTCTGGCAGGACAACACCCTTCTGTTGCTGCCCATAGAAAGTGCCCTGAGGCACCCTGGGCGACTCATTCCTCAAACATGTGACACTCAACCAAACTGCACACAGGGGGAGAGAAGGCCAGCTCACCACAGAGAGCTGACCCCCACACGCCACAGTGCAGAACGCAGACAAGTCACCCATTGTAGAGCACATGGGCTCTCAGTCTCCCTAACTTGTTATCCTGTCTTAGTTCTCTCCCATCCCTCCATCTTCTAAAAGGGATTGCAGCCGAGCCTCCCTAGCTTCTAAGGCAATCTTCACTGATGCAATGGCAGCAGTCCGACCATCTGCTGAGATTGCTACTGATTTGTGTTCCCTTCAATGAGTCCTGGGTGCCCAGAAGCCTGCTAGTCAGAGCATGTCCTTATGTGTCTGCTATTACTCAGTCCATTGTCTAGGATGTCTGCTCTAATGCCACCCTTTGGCATTTTCTCTTCTGGACTCCTTGTCTGGAAAGACCAAGCTTTCTCCAACTGGGACTGCTGCCCTGAAACTCATCCATGTTGGGGTCTAAAAGTTCTTGTTTGTGTTCTTTCCTGGGGTGGATTCCATCTCTTTGCATCCCTCTGCCCATTACTATAGTCTTGCCACATGTGGCTAGATTATCAGTTGCTGTATCCCTTCCTTTTGGCCTTGCTGATCTCTGATCTTTGGGAGGCGTCATCCCAGTTTTGTGTGAGCAGACATATACACACTTTTGGGGTCCATCTTAAATTTCCAGCCAGCAAAGTTTGTCCAGCTGCTCTCAGAGCTCTGGGGATTACGTGAAGCAGTGTGACAACTGTGTGGCTATTGATTTTCTTTCTCCACCCTTCCCCTGTTTAATGGTAGCTGATGGTGTCATTCCTGAGCATGAGGTTTGGCTGATGTGTTTGGCTGATGTGTGTGTGTGTACATGCATGTACATGAGTGTGAAGAGAGCAAAAGAGGACTTCAGTTTGAGATGTAGTCAAAGTGAGGTTCTTCTAGAACATTCACATAGAGATCACTCAGTAGATGATTTGATATACGAGGGCAGGACTCAAAGCAGAAGTCTGGACTACGGCCTCAGACCTAGTCGTCATCAAGGCATGGAAGAGTGTTGAAACCGGGTGTCTGTTTGGGAGGACCACATAGAAAGAGAAGAGGCGACATCTGAGGCCTGACTCTTGAAGTTTCCCAGCACTTATGGGATGTGGGGTGGGAAAGAAGTTGCCATGGGATCTGAGAAGTAACTGGAGAAGTTGAAGTAGAATTGGAAAAGAATGGCTGCCCTAAATCCTTGGGGAAAAAGAATTTCCAGAAAGAGGAATGGTAAGTAACGTAAGGGCTGAAGAGTGGCTGCTGGATTTAGTCATATGACATCACTGGTGACTTTGGAAAGAGTTGTTTCAGTGGTCGAGGGGCAAAAGCCTACCTGAAGTCAGCCGTGGAGTCAGTGTAAGAAGAGAGGGTGCTTTGGGAAAAGCTGACTGAGAAAGGAAGGGATGTTGGGATTAGTGGCTAAAGAGGAGTTTAAACTACAAAGAGGGCTGGTTTAATTGTTTTGATTTTAATGGAAGGGATTGGTATATTTTTGAGCTCTGAAGGAAGTTCAGTTCAGTCACTCAGTCGTGTTCAACTCTTGAGACCCTACGGACTACAGCATGTCAGGCTTCCCTGTTCATCACCAATTCCTGGAGCTTACTCAAACTCATGTCCATTGAGTCGGTGCCATCCAACCATCTCATCCTCTGTCATCCCCTTCCCCTGCCTTCAATCTTTCCGAGCGTCAGGGTCCTTTCCAAGGAGTCTGTTCTTCACATCAGGGGCCTAAGTATTGGAGCTTCAGCTTCAGCATCAGTCTTTCCAATGAATATTCAGGGCGGATTTCCTTTAGGATTGACTGGTTTGATCTCCTTGCAGTCCAAGGAATCTCAAGAGTTTTCTCCAACACCACAGTTCAAAAGCATCAATTCTTTGGTGCTCAGCTTTCTTTATAGTCCAACTCTCACATCCATACATGACCACTGGAAAAACCATAGCTTTGACTATAGGGACTTTCGTTGGTAAAGTAACATCTCTGCTTTTTAATATGTTGTCTAGGTTTGTTGTAGCTTTTCTTCCGAGGAGCAAGGATCTTTTAATTTCATGGCTGTAGTCACAATCTGCAGTGATTTTTGAAGCCCAAGAAAATAAAGTCTGTCACTGTTTCCATTGTTTCTCCATCTATTTGCCATGAAGTGATGGGACTGGATGCCATAATCTTAGTTTTTTGAAAGTTGAGTTTTAAGCCAACACTTCACTCTCCTCTTTCACTTTCATCAAGAGGCTCTTAGTTACTCTTTGTTTTCTGCCATAAGGGTGGTATCTTTTGAGGAAAATAGAGAGTTCAGAGAAGGCAATGGCACCCCATTCCAGTACTCTTGCCTGGAAAATCCCATGGACAGAGGAGCCTGGTGGGCTGCAGTCCATGGGGTCGCTGAGAGTCGACATGACTGAGCGACTTCACTTTCACTTTTCACTTTCATGCATTTGAGAAGGCAATGGCAACCCACTCCAGTGTTCTGGCCTGGAGAACCCCAGGGACGCGGGAACCTGGTGGGCTGCCGTCTCTGGGGTGGCACAGAGTCAGACACGACTGAAGCGACTTAGCAGCAGCAGCAGCAGCAGCAGAGAATTAAATATAATGGTTATGAGACAGGCTGGAACCTGGGGCCTGGGGCCTTTGCTGCAGTGCTTGCACCTGCAAGATAAATGTCTCCTTGAACAACAGAATACAAAGAAACTATAAGAGACTAAAAATAACTGCATGCATGCTCAGTTGAGGCAAATTGTGTACAACAAGATACAAAAAGACCAAAAACCCAACTGCCACCTCTGAAGAGCCCAAGGCAAAAGCAGGGTGTTGAAAGCAAAAGCAGGGTGCTGGGCATGAACCCTTCATACAACACCACCAGAGAGGTGAGCAAACCTCGGAAACCACTCCTCCAACCCAACCTCTGGACACACCCCGCCCCCAACCCTGTACAAGGAACAATGTCGCTTGCCCCACCTCTTAGGGAACAAGCAAGGGAATCTGTTACTTATTTTCACTCCTTCCTGCTGCAGCAGGAGCCCTAATAAAGCCTTGCCTGAATTTCTTGTCTGGCCTTTTATCAATTTCTATTGATTAAGGAAGGCCAGGAGCCCTGGTCGGTAACAGTTAAAGAGAGCATGACTGATGGAGAGAAATGGTTGGTGCAGCAGCAGGCCTGGGAGGATGCCGAGCACAGGTGGTGAGCTATGCCTTCACCAGGAGAGGGCCACCTCCTTGCCTTTGGACTCGATCTAGCAACCACTGGACGAGGCGAGCGACCAGAGGATGTCAGGTGCCCGATCAGTGGCCTACCGTTTGGCAGAGAGAATCCACAACAGACAGATAAGCGTGGCCTGAACTTGAAATACCTAAAAGAATGAAACTCTCCAAGTAGCACATCAAGGACTCTGACCCACATTCACAGTGACCCATGCTGGGACAGGAGGGGTGGCAGGTGACCTGGAAGTGCTCCACGGGGCACTTTGCCTGATGCTAATGGGAGACGTCAGTCTCGCCAGGAGTTGAGGGTCACCGTGGGTGGCACAGCTCCCCCGAGGGAGGTGCTGGCCAGGAGGCTCCCCCTGGGGACTGATTGCAAGGCTCCTCCATGGGGCCCTTCTTTGCACGCCACCAATTTTCTTCATTATTTCTGCTATGTCAGCCGTCATGTTGTCAGTTTCCTCTCAGAGCGGGGATAAATGGCGCCTCTCATGTTGTGTCCTTAGGGGACACCTGTTATTTATTTCGATGATGGGCAAGATGCCATAGCTAATTAAGAAAAATTGTGGGCTGCCCACAGCCAAGCCACAGATTCATGTCAGTTCAGTCCCACAGTCCTTCACCCCACGTTGGAGCCATTTTCCCCTAGAGCTGGTGCTGGGCAGGGGACCGGGGTGGGAGCATCACTGCCTCCCTGTATCCCTGAAAAGAGCCCCACACCCCTCTTCCTGCTGAAGGACACAGGATGTCATGGGCCCCAGCTGGACTCCTAAATCTCGGGCCTCTATGGGGGGAGTCATTCAAGTCCTTCCCTTCTGTCCCCCAAGAGGAACCTGGAGACTCAGCCAGTGGAGTGCTTTCTCCTTCATGACTTGGCAGGGCAGGAAAGGCAGCTTCTGTGACCAGGGTCGCTCGGACACGGTGACCCAGATAACTGAATTGACACCTGGCTCATGCCCCTGTTACCTCAGTCAGCCTAGTCTGAGCCGCTCAAAACAACGGATGCTGACGGCCCTACCCATATGTGGCTAGTTTCTTCTGAATTTCCCAGATTTCTGGGCCATGTTACAGGTGGTGCAAACTTTTGTGTATATGGGTGGAGACGTTCTTACTCACAAGATGCTCTCTGGGATCAGCACAGTAGGGAGGGGGCTCAGGGTGAAGGGAGAAGGGGAGGTGCTTATGTGGAGGTCGGGAGGTGCTTATGTGGAGGTCGGTAGGTGCTAGCATGGGGTACAGAGGGGAGTGGATGAATCTTTGTGTAAAGTTTAACAAGAAATCATATCCCCAAGGTGTGATTTTTTTTCGAATATTTATTCATTTATGTGGCTGCTCGGGTCTTAGAGGCGCCCTGAGGGATCTTCGTTGCCCCCTCTTTCATTGCGGCACATGGACTTCCCAGTTGTGACATGGGAGATCAGTTGCTTTGCGGCATGTGGAATCTTAGTTCAGCCCCACAGTCCTTCACTCCACGTTGGAGCCATTTCCCCCTAGAGCTTGTGGCGGGCAGGGGACCAGAGGTGTGAGTATCCCTCCCTCCCTCTGTCCCTGAAAAAAGCCCCACCAGGGATCGAACCCGTGTCCCCCGCATTGCAAGGCAGATTCTTAACCCCTGGACCACCAGGGAAGTCTCCCCAAGGGTTTTAGAGGAAGGTACCACAAGGACCAGTGAGTTACCCGAATACTTCCTGTGTTCCCTGATCCCTGGATCTTTTGGAATTCTTGGCAGAAATTTTCTTCTAACTTCAGGTGACCACATCATCTCTGTGTCTGGAGGACTCTTTACAGTCCCGACCAAAGTGGCAAAGTATGGCTGGGATTCAAGAGCAGGCAAGAGGGAGGCAGGCGTGGCTGGACTTAGAGGAGGTTTGCTGGAGACTGAGTCCAAGCCCAGCAGGAAGGCGCCAGCGGTCTTTGTGCCCCAAGAGGGATCCAAGAGGAACCTGAGCCCAGGGCTGGGGATGGCAACATCAGGCCCACTGTACCCTGTCCCTCAGTCAGGGTGCCTGGCATCCAGCCCTTCCTGCTGGTCAGGCTATCAGAGCCCTGCCCAAGAAGAAATTACATTGTATTTGGAGCCCCGATAACTTCAGAACAGGCTGTTTTCTTCACACTGGGATGCAACACAGCTTCGCTTTTATCTCTTCTTTGATGTCACGTTTGTACTCACTTTAATGCAGAGTCCAAGGGACAAAAGGTCCCTATGTATGACTCCCTCCCCCATCTGGCCCTAACACACTCCTGGCTGACCAGAGAGATGCGATCTGGGGCTGGCTTTCCAAGGACCCATCGTGTCAGGAATTGCAAATGTCTTGGATTAAAACCAGTAGGGCTAATCTGAATGCAAGTTGCTACAATACTGAAGAAAATAACAATTTTCACCTGACTCCCCACTTCCGGGAAAGAAAATATTCACAAGGAGAAAAGGAACAAAGAAGAAAAGGGAAAGGAAAACACACAGGGATGCGTGGCTTTGGACCCCATTTTGCCCAGACCGGCTGTGTTGCACTCTGTAGGATCAATGCTTATTCCTCGTCTTACCTCCACCAGCTTCCTGGTCAGATGCAACCGCTGGAGATCACTGGGATCACCCAGGGGATCCTTACTGTTCTAGATCCCTGAGATTATATCAGTCCAAATCTAACTGGATCAGGATCAAGCTGCTGATCTTGATCTAGTTAGATCAGACTTGATCTCCTGATCAGAGCTGATCAGGCTTGATCTCCCGAGTCCAGATCAGCTATGGATCAAGAGTCCCCCTAGCAGGGAGAAATGGTTCCGCAGTTATGGAATAAGATTTGTTGTTGAGTTTGTAAGTCCTGTCCGACTCTTTTGTGACCCCATGGACTGTGGTCTGCCAGGCTCCTGTCTGTGGGATTTTCTCAGCAACAATACTGGAGTGGGTTGCTGTTTCCTACTTGAGGGACTCTTCTTTACCCAGGGATTGACCCTGCATCTCCTGCGTTGGCAGGCATATTCTCCATCACTGAGTCACCAGGGAAGCCATGGAATAAGATAGGACTTCCTTATTACCCCTGGAGGTACACATACTTTGAAACTTTCAGTCACTGTGTTTTGTTGCTTTTTTAAGCAACTTTGCCTCTGATTATTGACCATTTCTCGGAAGGTCAACTGTTAAGCTGAACAGGGTCAGCAGAAAACAAAGGAAAGGGAGTAACTAAAGAAAGAACATCAATACAGAAATCCAGTGTCCCTTGGAAACTCTAGGAACCCGAAACTGATCTGGCAGACTTGAGATTTTTGACTCTCGTGGAGATGAGTGTTTTTCAGAGCTAGTGGGAGATTCTGGGGATGGGCTGGGGGTGGTAGCAGAATTCACCCACCAAGCTCTCCTGGGACCATAGTCAGCTCTACAGTGTAGCTGTAGTTTTGCTGTCTCTGCCATTGCGCAAGATCTCAGAACACCAGCTGCTCTTCCAGCCATGTTCCAGCTCTACATGTATAAATGTAGAGTCCAGTTTGGCAGAATTTTTCTGAATCCCCATGATTCCAGAAACATTTCTCCAAAAATTAGGATTTTTCCATCCAAGTCCTTCATTACTTTCCTCTTCAAGCAAGAATTCTGTATTATTTCCTTAATTCATTTCATTTAGAAAGAACTGGCCTGAACACATGTCTAAGAGTTCACCGGACAGATGGTATTATTTTCTACCATTCATTCAGCAGGCATTTATGCCTGATTCAGAATGCCATGTGCTCTGCAGGTATTGGGTTTACAAAGATGAGGTCACTGACTTCAAGGAAGATACAGTTTAATGGAGGAGACAAACCTAGAAATAATTAACTATGATAGAAGGCTGGATGGAATAAAGGCTAAATAGGAGCATTTGAAATGATTTCTGCCTGGAGATTCAATCTGCTGCTATCTGAGTCTGGGCTGAGCGGCTGGCGACCTGAGGAGTGTGGTCATTTTCCTCTAGTTCTGAATTCACTCAACAGCCCTCAACATTTAATTCCTTCCTCTGAGTGTCTGTCTTATTTCTTCTGCCGAGATTGTCTTGATGCGGTATTTCAACCGAATGACAACAATGACCATTTCTGAACGCCCAGTGCCTCACAAATATCTTTAGACCTTGGAGACATCATTGTGCAGGAGACACAAGAGAGGTGGGTTCGAACCCTGGGTGGGGAAGATCCTGGAGAAGGAAATGGCAACACACTTCAGTATTCTTGCCTGGAGAACCCCACGGACAGAGGAGCCAGGTGGGCTGCAGTCCATGGGGTTGCAAAGAGTCAGACACAACTGAAGCAACTTAGCATGAATACACACACACACACACACACACACACACACACACACACTTACACATCTACCATTCAATCAGCATTTATGCCTGATTGGGAGAAGGCAATGGCACCCCACTCCAGTAGTCTTGCCTGGAAAATCCCATGGACAGAGGAGCCTGGTAGGCTGCAGTCCATGGAGTCGCTAAGAGCCAGACACAACTGAGCGACTTCACTTTCACTTTTCACTTTCATGCATTGGAGAAGGAAATGGCAACCCACTCCAGTGTTCTTGCCTGGAGAATCCCAGGGACGGGGGAGCCTGGTGGGCTGCCGTCTATGGGCTGT
>NW_011495071.1:4892098-4911257 GCF_000754665.1 Bison bison bison
TTTTCACTTTCATGCATTGGAGAAGGAAATGGCAACCCACTCCAGTGTTCTTGCCTGGAGAATCCCAGGGACGGGGGAGCCTGGTGGGCTGCCGTCTATGGGGTCGCACAGGGTCGGACACGACTTAGCAGCAGCAGCAGCAGGAATGCCATGTGCATATATTCTTTTTCAGATTCTTTTGTGTTATAGGCTATTACAAGATATTGAATATAGCTCTCTGTGCTATACAGTAGTCCTTGTTGATATATTTTATATATAATGGTGTATCTCTTAACCCCAAATTCCTAATTTATCCCTCCCCCACTTCCCCTTTGGTAACCATAAGTTTCTTTTCTATGTGAGTCTATTTCTGTCTAGTAAATTTATTTGTATCATTTTTTTAAGATCCCACATATAAGTAAATGATATCATATGATATTTGCCTTTGTCTGACCCACTTCACTTGGTATGATAACCTCTAGGTCCATCCAGGTTGTGGCAAATGGCATTATTTCATTCTTTTTATGGCTGAATAATATTCCATTGTATATAGGGGTAGATGTAATTTTAAATCTCTAATTCTTGTAATGAGATCTAACTCTTAGGATTTAGATCCTGATGTATGCATTCCTGGAAGTACAGAGAGGCATTGTGATAGTAATACTGGAAAATTCGCTAGTGCTTTGAAGTTTTCAAAGAGCTTGCATTCACATTTTACCATTTCATCCAATTAACTGCTTACCTGTACAGTCAGATGGCAGAAACATTAGTTGCCCCAAATATATCATCTGTCTGAGTGACACTGAGTAATGGCTCCCCCTAATTCATGAGAGTCTCTTTTCTAAGTGTTTTACATATATTAACTTATGAGACCCTATAGGGAATAATAATGGTGATTACCATTTCAAAGATGAGGAAACTAAGACACAGAAAGATGAAGTAACTTGCCCTGGATCAGTACAATGCAGAGCTGGGGTTTGAACTCAGGCAGTTTGTTGCTTAGATACTGTGCTGTGCCGAGGATAACGCCTTCAGCTGTTTTGAGTCAAGTTTGCAGCTCTAAGGGGTCAGGTTTTATCCCAGTTCCCAGTTAGCTAGAGATCCAAAAGTCTGTATGTGTTTGACTTATTTCTTAGGGGTTTCCAGGGGCAAGATGTGCTGTCTTGAATCGTGACCAGATGGCTTCAGGCAAAAATGCTTAGACATGAAGTTGTATAAAAGCATGACATTTGGAGGGAACAGTATTTAGTAGGACTGGCTGTGGGTGCAAAGGCTAGAATAGTGTAGAAGAATGTGAAAGTAACTGGGAACAGCATTGCACAGGGCCTCATGTGCAGTGCTAAGGATGGTCATATTACATGGGAGGTGATGGAGAGACATTGCAGGACTTTGAGGGGGTCGACACCACTATATTTGTTTTTCCTACTCTGTATCAGGATAGAAAAATATTCTTGAGTCAGAATGGAGGGTAAAACAGAGGAGGCTACAGCTGGCTACCATTAGGAGGCTTTTGCAGGGGTTCGAGCAAGAGATGAGATTAACATGTGATGACTGCCAGGCTAAAGAAGTGGCAGGGAGAATAGGAGAGATGGGAAAGACCTGAGGACTCTTTGAGAGCAAATGGACAAGACTTTGCAACTGGATTAGAAGAGGCGGGGGAGGAGATATGCTTCTTTCTATTTGGCTGACTTGGCAGATGGTGATGCTTTTAACAGAGAGAGAGGGGAAGCAGGGCTAACTGGTCTTTATGGAAGAGACGATCAATTTGGCTGTGGAAATTTTGGTCTGAGAGTGGTCTGGGGAAACCTAGTTATTGCCAACTTGTAAGTACTTAAAAAGAATAGGTGTTTCATATAGATCCATAAATAAAAGAACATCTATAGAATAAGATCAGAGAAGGCAATGGCACCCCACTCCAGTACTCTTGCCTGGAAAATCCCATGGACAGAGGAGCCTGGTAGGCTGCAGTCCATGGGGTCGCTAAGAGTCGGACACGACTGAGCGACTTCACTTTCACTTTTCACTTTCATGCATTGGAGAAGGAAATGGCAACCCACTCCAATATTCTTGCCTGGAGAATCCCAGGGATGGGGGAGCCTGGTGGGCTGCCCGTCTATGGAGTCGCACAGAGTCGGACACTACTGAATCGACTTAGCAGCAGCAGAATAAGATGGACAAAGAAAACAGAGAGTCAATTTTTAAAGAAAAATATACAAATGGACAACAAATAGGAAAAATTAAGAAATACTATTGAAATAATGAGAAACATATATAGATAAGATTAAAACCAGTACTGTTATCTATTCTTGGTAAGGTTTTGGGAAAACTTGTACCTTACTCACTGCTGCTGGTATATATATTGATACAATCTTATTTGAGGGTAATTTGACAATATCTATAGATGACCTTAAAAATATTTGTATGACTGCTCCCAGAAATTCAGTCACAAGGATGGTTACTCTGTGTTGTTTATAGTAGTGGAAAATGTTGAAATGAGGTTAATGTATAAAAATTGGAAGAAAAATTTAAAAGAATTTTGATACAGTTGTACCTTGGAATGCTGTACAGTCTTTAAAATGATGTTGTAGAATTATATTTAGTAATTGAAAGACAAAAATAAAATAAAAAAATTGCCAAGTCATATATAAAGTATGACCAAAATTCTTTAAAATGAGAAATTTTTATGCCCCAAATTTAATATTTTGCACAGAAAAGTCCATAAAGTTAGGTATGGACTAACAGTTGTATTTGATACATCAGAATATCATAGCGCTTATCTCTGGAAGTTTGAATTTCAGTTTTTTGCATTTTATATTCTTTTGGCTTTCCTACATGTCCCAATCTTTGGTAGAAACCAAGTGTTACTGATGTTATTTTAAAAAAATGGCTTAAAATCTAAAGCATTGAATAATCAAGACTATTTTTTACAAAATGAACAGATCTGAGTCTTAGGAAGAAATGGGCACTGAAGACAAAGAGTTGGGAGTCATTGACTTACAGGTGAAGGTGGATGAAATCGACCAGGAAGAGCAGAGAGGAGCAAAACTGAGTCCTGCAGAATATCAACCTTTGTAGAGTTAAAAAAGGGGAGTCAGTGAAGAAGCCTGAGAAGGAACAGTGGAGAAATGATGGTAGGACAAGAGCAAAAGTGTACTGTGACAAAGAATAAAAGCAGGAGAGGTGTCTTTTTTGAAAAATTATTTTATTGAAGTGGAGTTGATTTATAGTTATGTGTTAATTTCTGCTATACAGCAAAGTGATTTTGTTGCACACACATTGTTTTTCACATTCCATTATGGTTTATCACTGGATATTGAATATAGTTCCTTGTGCTATAGAGTAGGACCTTGTTTTTCATCCATTCTATATATAATAGTTTGCATATGTTAATCCCAAACTCCAAATCCATCTCTTCTTCACTCCTCATCTCCCTTGGCAAACACAAATCTTAGGAAAGGAGTCTTAAATAAAGAGGTAATCGATTCTACTGTGTACAGCAAGGAAGTCAGGGAAGTTGGAAGAGCAGTTCCTGGACATAAAAATGAGCTGATAACTTTAGTGAGTGAAGATTCAGGAGAGTTCAGGAGGCAGAAGCCACATGACTACAAGTTGGGTGGTAAACGCATTGTGAGGAATTGGAGATCACACGTGGGAACTACTCTTTGAAGGATGGTTGTGGGCAGAATGATGAAAGGTCATTAGTGTTAAAGTGGAGATGAATAATGGGACGTTTTTAATGAGAGGAAATTTGAGACCAGTAGGACATCCCCCATATCCACAAATTCAGCCAACTCAAATCATTCAATTATTTACAAAATATTTTAATTTCAGAAAATTCCAAAAAACAAAACTTGAGTGCGCCATTCACCTGGCAACTATCTATGTAGCGTTTACATTGTATTAGGTATTGTGACTAATCTAGAGATGATTTAAAGTACATAGAAGGATGGGAGGATTGGAGGATGTGTGTAGGTTATATGCAAATACTGCATCATTTACACAAGGGACTTGAACATTTATAGATTTTGTTATCTACAAGGGTCCTGGAACCAGACCCTGTGGATATTAAGGGATGCCCTGAGATTTCTTTGGAAGGAATGATGCTAAAGCTGAAACTCCAGTACCTTGGCCACCTCATGCGAAGAGTTGACTCATTGGAAAAGACTCTGATGCTGGGAAGGATTGGGGGCAGGAGGAGAAGGGGACGACAGAGGATGAGATAGCTGGATGGCATCACTGACTCGATGGATGTAAGTTTGGGTGAACTTGGGGAGTTGGTGATGGACAGGGAGGCCTGGCGTGCTGCGATTCATGGGGCCACAAAGAGTCGGACACGACTGAGTGACTGAACTGAACTGAACTGAGGCTTTTAGGGTGAGTGAAAGGAGCTGTTATGGGAGAAGAGATTGAAGAGATAAGGAAAAATGGGGACAATTAATTGGAGAAGATTTGAGGGAAGTGGAGGAGGACAGGCATCTCTCTCAGAGGGGTTGGGGTTGGGGTGGGGTGTCTTGGATGCTAGGTTGTGCTGCCCACAGCTGCCCTTCAGGACTGCATCATTTATCTTTTCCGTGGCTGGGCATTCCCAGCTTCTTTGAGAATTGCCTCAGTTGAAAGGAGTCACTTCAAGCAAGCCCAGCCCTGTTCTGGGGCATCCTGCACCCATTGATGGTTGACAGCTTCATCCTTCTAACCCAGACAATTCTAAGGACCATGCCAGCTCCAGAGCCTCCGAGGGATTGGCTGAGACCACACAATCATGGCGCCACAGTCTGGTTTCTCCCTCTGCCCAGTCTTGACTGCTTCCCTCCCCACACAGGTGTTGCCTCTGAAACCAACTTCCTCTAAAAAATCTCCTGAATATTAAGTTCCTTCTCAGAGTCTGCTTCCCAGTGAACCCAGCCAGTGACAGAAAGAATTCACTTAGATGGAAATGTATCTACATTTGGGAAAGAAGGATTTCGTTCATGTAATGTTCCATTTTCTTCTGTGAAATTGAAGCAAGTTCATCTCATAAGGGATGCATGCCTTCCCTTGCAGTGCTGTAGTGTTAAAAGAAAAAGTAAAAATAACTTAAATAGACAGCAATAGGTAAATGGCTGAGAAAATTCTGGTATATCATTGGGACAAAATATGCGGTAATTAAGAAAAAAATGTATCAACACAGAACAATTGTGGTTTAGTAGCAAAGAGACAACTCCAATCTAGAGAAGAGGTCTGAAAACTGGTTTAGGATCGCCACCATGGAAACAGCAAAGGGAGCTTGCTGGAGTCTGATAAACGGAATGCCAAGTAGCCTAATGGTCCCAAACAACTAGTGATATGATTATTCCCAATAATTTTGACAGAGAAGCAGTGATGAGCAGGACAAAGCTAAATTAATACTGTAAGAAAAGTGATATAATTGAGAGAGTGTGTAGCTATATAGTGCTTCAGAGCCTAGGCTCTGGACTTAGGGTTCAGATCCTGACTTGCTTGCGTGAGTGCTAAGTTGCTTCAGTTGTGTATGCGACCCCATGGACTGTAGCCCGCTAGACTCCTCTGTCCATGGGATTCTCCAGGCAAGAATACTGGAGTGGGTTGCCATTTCCTTCTCCAGGGGATCTTCCTCACCCAGGGATCGAACCTGCATCTCTTACATCTCCTGCATTTACCACAAGCCCCACCTGTTAAATCCTGATACCACCACTCAATTAAGGACCGTGCTGGTTTGTTGGGTGCAAAAAGTGCCATTGAAAGGGTCCTGCTCTCCGAAAGGTCCTGCACTTGGTTAAAAACCCTGCTGACATTGTCTTGAAATTCTTTATAATTATGTCTTGGAACTTGTATTTTGTTAAGGTGGATGGGACCCCAGAATGTGCATATGAGCAGAGGAAATAGCACATGTGCACGGCCCTGGTTACTTGCTGTCTCGCTTGCAGGTAGCATTCCAGATGTCCTGCAGCTTCCATAACATAGATTTCTAATCACTGAGTCTTGCTGAATTCACATGCATTGCAGGTCCACTGAATTGTATTCTTATGCTCCATACCAACAAATCTAGAACTGAGCAAATGGGGCATTGACAGCCCCAACCAGGTGTGGCTTTCCTATCAACCAGAACTTGCTGGGAACACAAAAGCAATGGCATTTTTCCAAACAACGGAGCAGCCCACTCACATCCTTTCTTACTTGCATCACATTCCTGCATTAGCCAGTCACTTACATTGAAAATCATGACCTATGAGGAAAAGGTAGAGTTGCTTGTAGTTTTAAGTCTTTCCAGTTGAAGATAAGAAGTGTTGATAGAATGTGTGCATATTAAGAAGTGAAATAAAAATAGCTAGTTTTGTGCAGCGTTTTCACTATTCTGTAAGAGTGAAATACAAATGTATGCACAAGCTGCATGAGAGTTAAACACTCTATTTGCATTTAAAATTGGCATCACACAATATAAACAGTAAAACTTATGCTAATAATTTAAACTTCTTACCTTATTTAGAATGATGACTTATCTCATTATGTTTTGTAAGTCATAAAGTCTTTCAAAGGAAAAAATCTTATATATTAGTATTTTAGGGGCTCTTTCTCCCTCTGATTTTTGAAAGGGGACCTGTATTTTCATTTTTCACTGGACCTTACAAATTATGTAGCTAGCTCTGGCTGGGGCCTAGGGCAAGTTACTCAAGTTCATTTTCTTCATTTGTAAGTTGATGAAAAAGATGAGGGAAGTTAATACACAGAAAGGACGCTCACTAGGCTTAGCCACAAATAATGCCATGCATTTGTCACTCTTTTTAGACAAATGGCTATGTGGCTGCACTGGAGCTAAAGGAAGGGAAATCAGAAAGACCAGTCAAGAGAAGATGGAAGAATTTAAGAGATTGGCGGTCTTGGGGTCTTGGTATAAACCAAACTGATCAAAAAGAGAGCCTGCTCTTATTGGCTTTGTTGATATGTAATCCTGTGTTTTTAAACATTTTGAATCCTGATTCTATTAACATAGTTAAAAATATCTTTCCTAAGCTCACTGTCTTGTTTTCTTCTGGAAGGTTGATCCCCTGTTCCTGCCCTCATCAGTGGATTTCTGATGTTGTTTTTCTTAAGCGTCAGGTTGAAACAGAAACATGGGGTCAAGGCTCCCTGGAGTAATGCCTTTGGCCAAAGATTTGGTCAGATCTTTGTTCTGATCTCTAGGTGACTGTCTGGGGAATGCGGTCAAGGTTTCTTCCAAAAACAAGTCACAGATTCCATTATCTGAGTTGGTTAAAGAATCTTTTTGGAAATCCTGTGAATCTATCAGTTTCCTGGGGAAAAAATTTTTACATTTGATCCACAGACACACAATCAATAAATAAAGTTTTTTAAAAGGATGAACATTTCTAAAAGAGTCATACATGAAAAGATAAGAGGTTGGGTTTGGAGAGAGGGCTTTTTGAACTTAGGAGCTGGGGAATGGAACAATTTTAGGTGATGACAAGTTCAAGGGTGCTGCTGTAAAAGTGGATCACTTAAATGGAATGGAGGCTAAATTTGTCGAAGTAAAAGAAGTCAAGAAACTTCAGAGTTATTAGATGAGTCATTCACTTGAAGACTGAAGCCATGGGGATGATGACAGAGGTCCAGGTGGGAGGAAGACAGAGGTCAAAGATCTACAGAAATCTCTGAGAGTGACTGAGGTCAGCAGATGGCCACTGTGGGTCCCGGAAGTATGCTTAAAGGCTCCAGAGAGGAGGAAAGCTGAACACAGATATTTGTTCCAATGTGAAGCTAGGCTCCCAAGGCTGAAAAACAAGAGTAGCTAAAATTTAATATAAGAAGGACCCAAAGCATATATTGAATCCTAAAGGCAAGTAGGCTGAAGTCAGAGACTAATGGGGATACATGAAGATCTAATTGGGAGGTAACAGGATCATAGACACAAAGATCAGAGAATAACACAGACCAGAAAGCAATAGAGCACAGAGAGGAAATAAAGATGGCGAAGTCCAGTAATCTGATGAGCAGCATCAGACTAACAAGGAATCCAGTTAAATGCCTGCTGGCTCCAGCTGCAGACGTCCTGAAGCAGCTCCTGGGAACCTGCATGACTGTTGGAGGTAACCACTGCTGCTGGGTCTCCAGAGACAAGCACCAACCCCCTAACTCCCTGGCTTTGCGGTGGGTGAGCATGTAATACAAACAAGCCCAGAACAAACTCCCAGGCTGCCAATGTCTGTATGTTTTTAGGGCATCCTCCCATTTAGTAAAAATGTAGGTGGGCTTCTCAGCTGTCAGAAGGTCGAGGTGAGGTATCCTTGGTCGGAAGTCCTTCATCTTTGGAGTCACATTGATCTTGAGTAACTTCAGCTTGCAATGGTTTGGAGCTGGGCTTGGTTCCTGGCCAGAGACTGAGGCTGGGACACGGTGGTGGAAGCACCAGATCCTAGCCACTAGACCAGCGGTCAGTGACAAGGGCCCTGGCCTTCAACTTTACAGAAAAGAATTCCCACAAAGACGGAAAGCAGGGGAACAAGTATTTTTTTTTTCCAAATTGGAAGATAACTGCTTTACAACACTGTGTTGGCATCTGCCATACATCAACATGAATCAACCACAAGTATACATATGTACCTTCTTTTGTGAACTTCCCTCCCATTTCTTACTCCATCCCACCCCTCTAGGTCATCACAGAGCACTGGGTTGAAGTCCCTGTGTCACATAGCAAATTCCTGATTGCTGTCTATTTTCCATATGGTAATGTATAAGTTTCTGTACTATTCTCTCAATTCATCCCACCCTCTCCTTTCCCTACTGTGTACAGAAATTGTGGTAAATATACACAATGGAATATTATTCAGCTATGAACAAGAATGGATTTAAGTCAGTCCTAATGAGGTGAATGAACCTAGAGCCTATTACAAGAGTGAAGTAAGTCAGAAAACGCAAATATTGTATATTAGCGCATGTGTACAGAATCTAGGAAGATGGCATTGATGAACGTATTTGCAGGGCTGCAAAGGAGACAAAGAGAAGAAACTTGTTGACACAGTAAAGCATTTATTAAGAGGGGAAAACGTGCTGCACTCAATATGCCAGCAAATTTGGAAAACTCAGCAGTGGCCACAGTACTGGAAAAGGTCATTTTTCATCCCTATCCCAAAGAAGGGCAATGCCAAAGAATGTTCAGACTACCACACGATTGTCCTCATTTCACGTGCAAGCAAAGTAATGCTCAAAATTCTCCAAGTTAGGCTTCAACAGTATGTGAACCAAGAATTCCTAGATGTTCAAGCTGGATTTAGAAAATGCAAGAGAAACCAGAGATCAAATTTCCAACATCCGTTGGATCATAGAAAAAGCAAGAGAATTCCAGAAAAACATCTACTTCTGCTTCATTGACTACATTAAAGCCTTTGACTGTGTAGATTACAACAAACTGGAAAATTCTTAAAGAGATGGGAATACCAGACCACCTGACCTGCCTCCTAAGAAACATCATGCAGGTCAAGAAGCAACAGTTAGAACCAAATATGGAACACTGGACTGGTTCCAAATTGGGAAAGGAGTACATCAAGGCTGTATATTGTCACCCTGCTTATTTAACTTCTATGCAGAGTACATCATAGGATATGCTGGGCTGGATGAAGCACAAGCTGGAATCAAGGTTGCCAGGAGAAATATCAACAACCTTAGATACACAGATGACATCGCCCTTGTGGCAGAAAGCAAAGAGGAACCAAAGAGCCTTTTGATGAAGGTGAAAGATAGAGTGAAAAAGCTGGCTTAACACTCAACATTGAAAAAATGAAGACCATGGCATCTGGCCCAGTCACTTTATGGCAAATAGATGGGAAGGCAATGAAAACAGTGACAAGCTTTATTTTCTTGGGCTCGAAAATCACTGCAGATGGTGACTGTAGCCATGAAATTAAAAGATGCTTGCTCCTTGGGAGAAAAGCTATGACCAACTTAGACAGCATATTACAAAGCAGAGACATTAATTTGCCAACAAAATTTCGTACAGTCAAAGCTATGGTTTTTCCAGTAGTCATGTATGGATGAGAGGCTGAGCACTTCAGAATTGATGCTTTTGAACTGTGGTGTTGGAGAAGACTCTTGAGAGTCCCTTGGACTGCAAAGAGATCAAACCAGTCAATCCCAAAGGAGATCAGTCCTGAATATTCATTGGAAGGACTGATGCTGAAGCTGAAGCTCCTATACTTTGGCCACCTGATGTGAAGAACTGACTCCTTGGAAAAGACCCTGATGCTGGGAAAGACTTAAGGCAAGAGAAGAAGGGGACAACAGAGGACGAGATGGCTGGATGGCATTAGCGACTCAATGGACATGAGTGTGCTCAAGCTCCCAGATATCGTGAAGGACAGGGAAGCCTGGCATGCTGCAGTCCATGGGACACGACTGAGCAAATAAATAACAACAATAAAAGGGAAAAAAAGTACAGTACATATGGACAGACCCACTCAGAGGGCAAGTCTCTTAGTTGTGCCCTCATCAGTTCAGTTCAGTCACTCAGTCGTGTCCAACTTTGCGGCCCCATGGACTGCAGCACCCCAAGCTTCCCTGTCCATCACCAACTCCTGGAGCCTATTCAAACTCATGTCCATTGAGTCAGTGATGCCATCCAACCATCTCATCTTATGTGCTCTCATGGCAGCTTGAATTACTTTTTTGGGATATTTCTTCAGATTTCCTTTGGCCAATCATTTTGACTTGCCTGGTTCACAGTTTATGTTTGGTATATCTCAGGATCCTCCCATGTGTGCGCACACATCTCTTAGCCAAACTGGATTCTACCAAAGAGACCTGTGGGTAGCCTGGCATTAGTTAGCATCATTCCCCTTTGACCTCCAAGGAGCTCTTCTGTGCCTATGTGGTTGGGGAGGTCTCCTGACTTTGAGAATGAGAACTGTGTAGTCTGGGCAGGATCCAGCCTTTCCCCTTACTTGTCCTGCTATTCTTGTCTTGGAGTCTCAGTCCGTAGTGAATGAATCTCCAATCACTTTACCCTGGGAGTGGGGCCGATCCACCTGCTGCCTCATGGTGGTTGTGCTCCTTGTCCAGACCCACACAGGTGAACGGATGCAGAAGTGCTAGCTCAGCCATGGGGGGCCCTTCATGAAGGTTCCCAAGGACACGGACAGGGTGCTTGGTCCTCACAGGCACCCAGGCAGCTCTCCTGCTCTGACTCCTCCCTACCCAGAGGTCTGTGTTCCCTGGGGCTCAGGTCTCTGCTTCTCTGGAAGCTGTTGGCCTTCTCCTTCTTCTCCTCCCCGCTCCTGAGCATCAGTCATCCTCCCTAGGGTCAGTGACAGGCCCTTCTCCACCAGACCTTTTTTTTCAAAACCCTGAACTTGGAAGCCACCAGGCTTGTCCCCTGGAGGACAAATCCCATTTAATCACTAGATTGTCCGTGAGTTTTAACGAACATAATAGCCCCTGGCAACTCCTCCTTTGTGCTACAAAACAGAGGTAAATGTTATTAACCAAGTGAAGAAATTCAGACCTCAAGGACACAAAAGCCTGGGGAGGGGCTGGAAGGAGGGGTGGGAGGAGGGAAGGAAATACCTTTCATGCCTTTGCGTTGGGCCCACTGAAGAGAAAAACAAGACTCAGGTAATTTTGGAATCAGTTATTCTGCTTTGTTAAAGTCTCAATAAATTGCCTGCTCTCTGCAAATTCCTTGGTAGGTGAGGTGGTCTTTGGCAGATTCCAGATTCCAGACTTACCCAGGAGGGGAGCAGGCTGGAGATGTAGAACTGGTTAGGTGCCCTGGAGGCCTGTCACTGGGGCTGGGAGGAGGCGGCTGAGCCTGAGACAGGAACTGGCCAGGCCTTGGGCATCGAATCCCCCAGAGGGGCCAGGTTCGCCCTGCGCCCAGTCACCTTCCGCTTCCTGCTGTTACCCAGAAAATGACATTAAACCCAATTGCTCCGTGTGTTCAGGCATATAAATGGATAGCAGAAAGCATTTGCCTGAGGTTGGGGGTGATAAAGGGAATGTATTTCTGAGCCAAATACAATAAGCAAAGTGCACAAACCTTCTCAGGATTACTTATTAGCCAAGGGAAAAGGGAGTTAGGGGAGGGGGAGGGCCGAGAGCCGAGGCCAGGAGTCTTGCAGCCACGGAATCCAAGCAGAATGTGGTCTTTCTCTTCATTTCTGATAACAAGAGGGAAAAGTTACAACACTGTTTTTGGTTTTGTTTGTTTTTAATTTTATGGAAAAACAACCCTCTTGGGTCACTCATTCCCAGTCAACACTCACCACACCACCTGAGCTCTTAATTCAGTGCCAGGGTCAGGGAGAGACTTAGAAAATAATAGCAGCTGCTGTGTTTTGCTAGAAACCACATTGTTTTTTCTCTGTGTTTTCCTTATTTGCACCTCATTCATTTCCAGAAGTGGTAGCAGGCCCATGTTTTTTGTTTTCTGCGGCAATGTGTGTGTGTGTGTTCCTTAGATCCCTGGCAATGAACATTAGTAAGGAAGTCGATATTTTTTTCAAATGTGAAATTTACAGGAAGGACTTGGGGGAGGAGAGAGAAGTTGAGGCAGAGAGCTGGAATGCTCTGGAAGAGAGCCTTCTTGGAGAATGGCCAGCCAGTGGAGGAAGAAAGTCACCCTGGGGCGCAGAGCTGCTCCTCTGGTTGGCCAGACAGCAGGCCCTAAACAAAAATGGCCCCTTGAAGGCCCGATGCACAGGAAGGGCAGCTGTGGATGAGGCTGGCAGGTGGACCGGGCAGTCCTGAAGGGTTTCCTCTAGAGCAGTGATGGGTGTAGGAATCCTAAGCCCACACCCCTAGGGGTGAAATCAGATTAGTGCCACATTGGGCCTTTCACCCACAGCCGGACGATGTAGACAGTGGAGATTCCGGACATGAGTCAGAAGATAGAACTTAGCCTCTGGCAGGCCTCTGGAGTCTGACACACAGCCCTCTGCAGTAGCTCAGAAACAGGAGTGGGCACAGTCCTTAGGCAGGAGCCAGGAAACTAGCA
This sequence comes from Bison bison bison, assembly GCF_000754665.1. Lineage (NCBI taxonomy): Eukaryota > Metazoa > Chordata > Mammalia > Artiodactyla > Bovidae > Bison > Bison bison. The sequence continues at coordinate 4,905,054 of NW_011495071.1, forward strand.
GAGCTGGGTAAGATGGTGGAACCTTGGCCAAGTGGGGAAGGGGTCAGTGTCATTCTCCAGCCCCAGACTCAGGCAGGAAATAGGAATAGGAACCCACTGCATTGCCCAGGCCAGCACGGGTAGGGCCTGCTGAAGCTCAGGGAGAACATGGGGAACCTAAGCCCCCAAGACACTGGGTTTAGGATGGTAAAATCCAGGCCATTCCTCTGGGTGCGGGTCGAGTTCTCATGTGCCCCTGGGTGAAGTCAGCTTCTACCCAGAAGAGTAGAGTAGAAGAGTCTGGGCCTGCAGAGTAAAGGTCCTCAGGGCATACATCTGAATGGAATGGAGACCCTGCGGGGACTGAGAGACGCAGCAGAAGGCGAGGACTGAGGAAAATCGGCCTTGGTGGTTCTCTGGACGAGGCAGTGGCAGGAGCCCAGCCTGCCTCTGCAGGTGCAGAAGGATGTAAAGAAAAGAAGCAACCATCCAGGCTTGACCACTGGTTGTGGGTCTTCAGCAAGTGGACCTCGGTTTCCTAATCTCAGGGAAATCATATTTCACAGATAGGAATCTTATCTGCAGTTTAGGATTATAAGACATATTCTAAAAATTTCTTTAAATCAACTTGAATCCAAATCTGAGTTCCCATTCTTCTGAGCAAGTTGGAAATTTAGTCTTAGTCATCAATGAGACTCCCCATCCCAGGATGATGCAGAAACCCTGGGGTCTCATGCATTGGGCCAAGGCATTGGGACATTGTTTCATTTATTGAACAGACACTTTCTAACTCTTACTTGAGCCATGTACTGTTCCTGGCACAAGATCTATGAGCAAAAGAAAATTCCTGCTATCAAGGAATTATTTTTCTGTAGAGGATGGTAGAAGAGGGAGGTGTTTATGTGTGTGTGTGTGTTGGTGGAGCAGGGAGCGTGTGAATGAAAACAATAGATGTATAAACAAATGAATCAACCAATAAATATGATGATTTCAGGAAGAGGGAAATATTGTGGTTTAGTGGAGCCCATTAATGACAGAGCTGTTCCCAGACCAAGTTCTGAACCACTGGAGAGACAGACACATGAGTCAGAGGAGACACAAACAGCAGCTTTATGGCTCATCAAAGCTAGGGTGGAGGATGAGGCCCCGGAGTGCAGTAGCGATGGGCTGACATCATGGTGCTGACCCTGGAATCAGAGAGACTTGTAATCCAGTCCCAGGCAGAGATGGTCAGTCACACGCATTCCTCCAAGGGGCAGAACCTTTACCATGAAGCCTACTTCTTGGTCCAGGGCAGAGCAGTGCTCACGCCCTCTGAGTGCAGCAGATCCTAGAAAGAGAGGGCCACACCAGATGGTCCCAGCAGCTTCTCCAAGCTCACCAATCAGGTAAGACACTTGCCCCGTGGAGAAGTGAATAAAAGCTAGGGAGAGAGATGAGCAGTGCTACCCTGTCTAATGCAAGGACCCCCTCTACATGTAAGGAAACATCAGTGATGTTCCCTCCTAAATCTGTGAAGAAATAATACAAAATCAGAGGCTAGAAAATAACAAGTGGGCATGGGAACATTGGGCTTATTTTAGCTAGAGTGGTTAGGCTCCTGAGAAGGTGCCTTTTGATCAGAAACCCAAATAATGGGCTAGAGCCACCCCTCGAATATTTGGGGGAAAACTCTCAAGACAGGAGTCAACCAGGGTGAAGGCTCTACATAGCGACTAAGCTTGGTGTCTTCAAGGAATAGAAAGAAAGCCAATGTTGCTGGAGTGAGCAGCAAAGCAGGGAGTGATGGAAGACATAATCAGAAAGATAAGCAGGGTCTAGGTCATGAGGACCCTTTGTGGGTCCAGGCGAAGAGACTAGGTGTCATGCTAATGGCAAACAGAATCTCTGGAGTGCTGTAAATGTGGAAGGATGCAAGAGCAAGGGAATGGGCCAACCTGGGGGAGAGGACACCTCTTGATGCTTCATCTGATGTTCTTCCTCCTACTCTGTGCTGCCTCTGCCCAAAAAGGGAGGGGCCTACGATCCCGTGGAAAGGCAATGCCTGTGACAGTGCTTTGGAAGGTAGCAAGCTCTGTTTACAAATACGGGTATCAGCTATTGCCTCGTGGTCCTTGTCCAGCTGCTGCAGACTCTGGCCAGACCTTGTGGCCAAGTGAAGCCAGGGCTGAGAAGCTTGGGAGGTTGAAAAAAGAGGAGATAGAGATTGAAGAATTGAAAGGTGCCCCCTGAAATGGTAGAACTTAACTATCCCATCTTCAGATGAACCTGCTCCAGCCAGGTAAGGCAGCAGGTCAGGGAGTGCAAAAGTGGGGGTATCCCCCAGGATTCGGGTTCCCAGTCTAGAGTTCTTCCATTGTGCTGTTAAGGTAATGATCTCATTTCTTAACACAGTTCATCTTCTGCAAGACAAATGATGAGTGAAGCTCAAGCATTCATGGAGCATCTGTTGTAGTCAAAGAATTTCTACTTGCTTGACATTCACTTCATTTTCCTTTTCTCTTCCCTCTGTTTCTCCTTTTCTTTGTCTTCTAAGTATTTCTTCTGAACCAACTTGGTGCTGAGCTCACTTTGGGATCTGGAGTCTCCCCAATAGTTGGTTCCCCATCTATCCACAGGTCAGTTGTGACCACCTCACTGTGTGCTGGGTGGTTGTGAGAATTAAATGAAGTTTAATAGGTGCAGAACACTTTGCAACCTATAAGGTTTGGCTAAGCTGTAAGGAGACGCATTTTTTATCATTAGTTGATTTGGTGGTGGTGTTCAGTCGCTCAGTCGTGTCTGACTCTTTGTGACCCCATGGACTGCAGTACGCCAGGCTCCTTTGTCCTTCACCAACTCCCAGAGTTTGCTCAAACCCATGTCCATCGAGTCGGTGATGTCATCCAACCATCTCATCCTCTGTCGTCCCCTTCTCCTGACCTTAGTCTCTCCCAGCATCAGGGTCATTTCCAAAGAGTCGGCTCTTTGCATCAGATGGCCAGACTATTGGAGCTTCAGCTTCAGCATCAGTCCTTCAGATGAATATTAGCTGATGAGAAACCTTCAGGCGTCCCATAATGTCGCAAGCTCATCCACACTCCCTCCCTGGACTTCTCCCCCTCCCTGCTCTCCTGCCTGTTTTCTTTTCTGCCCTCTGCCCTCACTCCCTCAGGGGAAACTCAGCCAGGACACAGCAGCTGGTAGTCAGCCAAGTGCCTGTTTTTCTAACCTGATTATCTGAATGGGCTTGCCTGGGGCCTGGAAGGTCAGGGCATGAACAAGAGGTCACACCACAAACCTCCAGGTTCCCCGGGAGTAGGTGTTCCCTTGGCCATCTCCCAGTGCTCTGCCCCATCCCAGCTACACAGGATTTCAAACCTAGGCAAGCCAAGAGGAGAAAATAACAATAGAGGAGTAAGTGTGTAGCAGGTTTCCTTGACTTACTCTAAATTGGGCCAGATAATTCTGTGTTTTGGAGACAAGGTTGTCCCAAGCACTGTAGCAATACCCCTGACCACTGAATGCCACAAGCACTTCCTGCAGTTGTGACAACCGCAAATGTCCCCAGATGTTGCCACATGACCCTGGTGGTGGAGGTAATTGTCTTGGATCCACTGGTGTAGAGTATTACAGATTCAACTGTAATAAACAGCGAAGTAAACAACAGCTCAACTTTATTTATTTATTTAATATTAACCTATGGCTCTATTTTTAAACTTGGCTCTTAGAAGGTACTCTATGTGCGTGTGTGTGGGTGGGTGCAATAGTAAATGCCTGGAAGAGTCTTCTCTGATTAAAGGTGGATTTATTCCAGTGTGATTGGTATTTTAGTGAACAATTTCAGCATCATGCAACATTTGCATTGCTTATGTGTAATTTCATCCTCCAAAACACTGGTTGAACACGGAAAATGGAACTCAGCTGAACTGAGCTGCATGCATAGGAATCCACAAACTACATGCCAAGTGCATCAAACACCAACAGAGAGAGAGATGGGCAGGGGCAATGGAGGAAAGCAGTGCTTCCCATGTTGGCATTACAGATATCATGTTCTTTTTATAATCAGCCTTCTGCCCTTTTCCTTTCTTTGCCCAACAGATGGGGGCAAAGAGGATAAAAGCTGATTTGAGGCAGGGAGAGGCTGGGTGGAGTGCAATCTGAGGGCGGAGAATGTCTCTGAAGGGTTAGGGAACTAGACGAAAGCAATGGAGGAGAGCAGTAGGAAGCGGGAATAGAGGACGTCAACCAATGGGTGGAAATGGTAAGATGACAGTCAAAGCAGCTTGAGAAGATTTTTCTAACAATCAGGGCCAACAATGGAATGGGCCACTTGAGATGGAGTGAGTTTCTGGGTGAGTTTACTCATTTCTGGGTAAATTCCAGAGGGGGCTGCCTTGTAGAGAGAAGGACGGTGATGACGGGCAGGAGTTTAGACTCAAAGACCCACATGGTTTTCCCTGTACGTAGGATTCCATAGTTTTGAGCAAGCTGCTGTAATGAGAGGGTGTGAGTTCCTGGAGCTGGTAGATTAGGAGGATTAATTTGGAAGGTCTGAGGAACAGTTTCTTTAGGAGAGTAAGATGTTATGGGAAAATGTGCAGAGGAAAGATCCCAATTGCAGAGACCTCATCATAAGGTACTGAGGGCCTAAATTCATGTGCCACAGTGAAGAGGAAGAAAGGATGGGTACAAGGGATGTTAAGGAAGAGGCACCACCAGGTTTAGGGGATTGATCAGATTTGGGGCAAGAAGCAACAGACCAAAAAACAAAACAAAGCAAAACCAAAAAAAACACTCTTTTTTTTTTTTTTTAATTGCTGTTTTTAAAACTTCATGTTATAAACACGGATGACTGAAATGATGGTCAGCCATGGGGGAAGATGATGAAGCTGGTTTTATATGATGCTATTTTTGAGATGGCACACACTGTAATCTGCTTGATGATAGGTTTTATATAGCAGTCACCATTGTATCTCAAGATGTATCTAGCACAATACCAGGCACGCAGTAGGTACCAAATGATTTCTTGACGATTTGTTGATGGAGTCCTGGTACAAAATACAGGCCCTGATATCTCAGGCAAGATATAGACATGGATAGGGATATGGATATTGACATAGAAATAGGTACAGGTGGCACTAGTGGTAAAGAACCCACCTACTAATGCAGAAGACATAGGGACACAGGTTTGATCCCTGGTTGGGAAGATCCCCTGGAGGAGAGCATGGAAACCCACTCAGTATTCTTGTCTGGAGAATCCCACAGACAGAGGGGCCTGGCAGGTAAGTCCATAGGGTCTTAAAGAGTCAGACATAACTAAAGAGATTAGCACATAGCACACAGATATAGATGGGCTGCCCTGGTAGCTTAGCTGGTAAAGAATCCACCTGCAAAGCAGAAGACCCTGGTTCAATTCCTGGGTTGGGAAGATACCCTGCAGGAGACCCTTGTTCAATTCCTGGGTTGGGAAGATATCCTGCAGAAAAGATGGGCTAACCACTCCAGTATTCTTGGCTTCCCTGGTAGCTCAGACGGTAAAGAATCCACCTGCAATGCAGGAGACTTGGGTTTGATCCCTGGGTTTGGAAGATCCCCTGGAGGAGGGCATGGCAACCCATTCCAGTATTCTTGTCTGGAGAATTCCCATGAACAGAGGAGCCTGATGGGCCACAGTCCATGGAGTCACAAAGAGTTGGACATGACTGAGTGACTGAACTGAACTGATAGATATAGATAAAGATACAGATATATAGATGGGCTTCTCTGGTGACTCAGATGGTAAAGAATCTTCATGCAATGCAAGAGACCTGGATTTGATCCCTGGGTCAGGAAGATCCCCTGATAAAGGGAATGGTCACCCACTCCAATATTCTTGTCTGGAGAATTTCAAGGACAGAAGAGCCTCGTGGGCCATAGTCCATGAAGTTACAAAGAGCTGGACACGACTGACTGACTAACACTTGATATAGATCTAGGTATAGGTATAGATATATTATATCAAGACAGATCTAGATCTAGATAGATAGATATTAAGACAGATCTAGATAGGTCTAGATATCTTCTTGAAAAAGTGAACATTCTCATCTCAGCTGACTCATTTGGTAGCATAAAGAAGTTAATGTGTTGGTTTAATAGAGACCAGGTTAGTGTGTGAAGAAAGCTGAGCGCCGAAGAATTGATGCTTTTGAACTGTTGTGTTGGAGAAGACTCTTGAGAGTCCCTTGGACTGCAAGGAGATCCAAC
>NW_011495071.1:4911435-4918549 GCF_000754665.1 Bison bison bison
ACTCGATGGACATGAGTTTGAGTGAACTCTGGGAGTTGGTGATGGACTGGGAGGCCTGGTGTGCTGCGATTCTTGGGGTCGCAAAGAGTCAGACACGACTGAGCGACTGAACTGAACTGAACTGAGTGTGGACTAATGAAAAATGAGAGAGGTGTTTTATATTTTCTCAAGATATTTACAGATCTTATTATATAAAAGTAGCACTCACAGGGTCCAGAAAGATTGAATGCTAAGTGACAGTGAGGTATCTGAATAGAATGTCCAGAAGGCAGTTGGAGAATGCTCAACTGGAGATAACAAAGGAAGACAGGGCTGGAGCCTGAGGTACAGAAGATGTTGCACTTCAAGGCAGAGAGTGTGCAGACTGGAGGGTCTAGGACTACATACCTGAACCTCGGGCAGGCCCAGGGAGGTGAAGGAGTGCAGGAATGGGGAGGGGAGGGCCAGTGGAGGAGGGATGTCGGATGAGGTGGGTAGAGGGAGGGGTCCAGGAGACAGAGTTGGGGCTCTCATGTGTCAAGTGCTGAGACAAGCAGGCAGCAGCACCCTGGAGGATGTGTCAGATTGCCTCCGAGGATGGCACTGAGGCGGGGCTGCAGCTGACATCACGGAACGTAGTTCTAATGGGATGATGAAGAGTACAATCATTGGCTGGCAGGGTGCCAGCCAATCAGTGGGCAGTCAGGAGATGGAAGTAGATATATAAATCGACAATTTTGTCTATGAATGGAAGAAGAAATTTACAGGCTGTGGTTAAAAGTGATTCCGAGTGTAAGGCCTTGAATACAGGAGTGTTTAAGAAGATGTCTACAAGGAGACTGCGTTTGAGTTGGGTCTTCAAAGTCAATGAGGCCTGGCTGGGCAGAGAGCAGGGCAGGCAGATTGACATTGTACTTGGCCTCGGGGTAAAGTCTGGAAGACCTGGGCTGGTTAACCAATGTTCACTTGGAACCGAATCCAGTCCAAGTCAGGAAGCTGTTCTTAGGATGGTATCCAGTGCTTTTTACTACTAGGATCCTCTGAAAGTAGAATAATCAGTAGCCTCTAGCAGTTTATACATGCAAATTGTCAAGGTGTTTAAAAACTCTGGCTTTAGGGGCCAGAAACAGACCTCTGAATGCCTTGAGCTCTCCCACCTGTGAAATGGGCACAACAACCTTCAAAGGTTTTTTGCAGGGATTAATGTAGACTCCTTTAACTCGAGTAACCAACACAGGGTGACCACTCAGCTACTGTTACTATGTGTGATCATCAGACCACCCAGCTATGTATTATCTTTTGTGACAGAAAATGGAAGTTGTCAACCAAGGTAACTCAGTCTGAACAAGTGGATGAGATGCAAATCCTATTTCTCTGTGCCAATGTCTGTCTCCTTCACTTGCTTTCGCTTCCCCCTCCCTTAACATTGGGAATATTTAATGCTCCCTCTTAGGTGAAGGGATCAAGAGGTAAGACTACTAGGTATAAAATAAGTAAGTTACAAGGATGTAATGTACAACACAGGGAATGTAGCCAAGGCTTTATAATAACTTTTTATGGAGTTTAATATATAAAAACATCGAATTACTATGCTGTACACTTGAAACTAACATCATACTGTAAGTCAATGTACTTCAATTACAGAAAAAGAAAAAAGTTTCCTTTTACATTTGTTAACTACTTATGGGTTGAATGGTAGCTGTGCAAGGTCCTAACTCTTTTTCTCTCTCTCTTTGTGCACTTGTTTATCGATATGTGGTGGGAGTGGGGCAGAGAGGAGGATACGAAGATAAACAAGGCAAAGATTCTGTCCTTGAAGTGCCCACGGTTCAGGCTAGTGGGGAAGGCATTATGTAGACAGCTAATTAAAATAAAATGTGATAAGCACCAGAACAGACCATAAAGCATATTGTGGCAGCCCCGAAGTGAGAGAAGCTATCCCTGGCAAAGCTGGGAAAGGCTTCCCAGAAGAGGTGATGTTCATCTCGGATCCTGAAGAATAAAGCAGCATCTGTCAGGTGCAGACTGGGGAAAGGCAGTCCACGTTGCAATTGCTCAAGGTGAAAGTGCGTGTTCTCAGGACACCACCAGCACTTTCTGTTCCAGGACAAAAGAGGCCTGGGGTTTGGGTACTTGTCAAGTAGAGTGGAAGATGAGGCTGGAAAATAGGGTAGAGCCAAACTGTTAAGGGACTTTTTTGGTGGCAGGCCAAGGAGCTTTTTTTTTTAATATTTATTTTTATTTATTTGGCTGCACTGTGTCTTAGTCGTGGCAGGTCGGATCTTTTAGTTGCAGCATGTAAAGTCCTAGTTTGGCGAAGGAAATGGCAACCCACTCCAGTAATCTTGCCTGGAAAATTCCATGGACAGAGGAGCCTGGTGGGCCACAGTCCACGGGATCGTAAGAGTCAGCCATGACTTAGCAACTAAACCGCCACAACCAAATTCCTTGTTTCCCAAGCAACCAGGGATTGAACCCAGTGCCCCCTGCATTGGGAGCCCAGAGTGTTAGCCACTGAGCCACAAGAGAAACCCCCAGAAGCTTGGGTTTTATGTTTGGGTGATGGGAAGTCAGGAAAGTCTTCAGCAGGGATATGAGGAGATTTAACTTTTTTACCTCTATTTTTTTTTTGGTAACGGTTATATTGAGATACTGCTCCTTGGAAGAAAAGCCATGACAAACCTAGACAGCATATTAAAAAACAGAGATACCCCTTTGCTAACAAAGATTTGTCTAGTCAAAGCTATGGCTTTCCAGGAGTCAGGTATGGATGTGAGAGTTGGACCATAAAGAAGGCTGAGTGCCACAGAATTGATGCTTTTGAACTGTGGTGTTGGAGAAGACTCTTGAGAGTCCCTTGGACTGCAAGGAAATCAAACCAGTCAATCCTGAAGGAAATCAACCCTGCATATTCATTGGAAGGACTGATGCTGAAGCTCCAATACTTTGACCACCTGATGCAAAGAACTGACTTATTAGAAAAGACCCTGATGCTGGGAAAGATTGAAGGCAAAAGGAGAAGGGAATGACAGAGGATGAGATGGTTGGATGGCATCACTGATTCAATGTGACATGAGTTTGAGCAATCTTCAGGGAGAGAGGGTGAATGACAGGAAAGCCTGGTGTGCTGCAGTCCATGGGGTTGAAAAGTGTCAGACACCACTGAGAGACTGAACAACAACAATATTGAGATACATTTGCACATCATACAATTCACCTATTATGCAATGTTTTTTTTGTGTGTGTAGTCAACCACTAATCTACTTTTTGTCTTTATAGCTTTGCCCTCTCTGGACATTTCATATAAATGGACTCACATGATATGTAGCCTTTTGTGACTGATTTTTTTCATCAGCATATTGCTTTCAAGATTCCTTCATACTGCTGAGTAATATTCTATTGATGGATATACCACATTAAAAAAAAAAAAAAAGAAAACCTTTGGCTGCACTGGGTCTTTGTTAAGGCATCCAGGCTTTCCCTAGCTGTGATGCACAGGCTTCACACTGAGATGTCTTCTCTTCATGCTGAGCTCAGGCTCTAGACCACGGGCTCAGTATTTGTGGCACACAGGCTTAGCTGCCCCATGGCGTGTGGAATCCTCCCAGACCAGGATCAAACTCCTGTCTCCTGCATTAGGAGGAGGGTTGTTAACCACTGGACCACCAGGGAAGTCCTATACCACATTTTATTTATCCATTCATCAGTTGACAGATGTTGTTTTTTTTCCACCTTCTGTCTGTTGTGAACAGTGCTGTTGTCAACATTCATGTACAAATTCTAATGTATGAGATGAGATGGTTAGATAGCTTCACCAACTCAATGGACATGAATTGAGCAAACTCGGAGATACTGGAGGACAGAGGAGCCTGGCATGCAGCAGTCCATGGGGTTGCAGAGTCAGACATGACTTAGTGACTGAACAACAACATTTTCATTTCTCTTAGCTAGGAAGACAAACGCTAGACTGGAAGAAACACAAGCTGAAATCAAGATTGCCAGGAGAAATATCAATAACCTCAGATATGCAGATGACACCACCCTTATGGCAGAAAGTGAAGAGGAAATAAAAAGCCTCTTGATGAAAGTGAAAGTGGAGAGTGAAAAAGTTGGCTTAAAGCTCAACATTCAAAAAACAAAGATCATGGCATCTGGTCCCATCACTTCATGGGAAATAGATGGGGAAACAGTGGAAACAGCGTCAGATTTTATTTTTGGGGGCTCCAAAATCACTGCAGATGGTGACTGCAGCCATGAAATTAAAAGACGCTTACTCCTTGGAAGGAAAGTTATGACCAACCTAGATAGCATATTGAAAAGCAGAGACATTACTTTGCCAACAAAGGTCTGTCTAGTCAAGGTTATGGTGTTTCCTGTGGTCATGTATGGATGTGAGAGTTGGACTGTGAAGAAGGCTGACCACTGAAGAATTGATGCTTTTGAACTGTGGTGTTGGAGAAGACTCTTGAGAGTTCCTTGGACTGGAAGGAGATCCAACCAGTGCATTCTGAAGGAGATCAGCCCTAGGCTTTCTTTGGAAGGAATGATGCTGAAACTCCAGTTCTTTGGCCACCTCATGCGAAGAGTTGACTCATTGGAAAAGACTCTGATGCTGGGAGGGATTGGGGGCAGGAGGAGAAGGGGACGACAGAGGATGAGATGGTTGGATGGCATCACAGACTCGATGGACGTGAGTCTGGGTGAACTCTGGGAGTTGGTGATGGACAGGGAGGCCTGGCGTGCTGCGATTCACGGGGTCGCAGAGTTGGACCCGACTGAGCGACTGAACTGAACTGAACTAGCTAGGAAGTAGTGGAATGTTGGGTCATATGGTAACTTTGTTTCACCTTTCAAACGTTTTCCAAAACAGCTGTACCATTCCCACTGGCAATGCATAAGGGTTCCAGTTTCTCATGTCCTTGCCAACACTTGTTATTATCTGCCAGACTTGTTTATCAGTAATATTACAGGGCAGCAGTTTGAAACATAGACAGGCACAGGGGGAGTCCCATTAGGAGGTCTTTGCCATGGTTTATGTGAGTGATGATGGCAGAATGGCTGCTTATGTGGCTCAAGTTATTACTGACTGAAGAAACTTCTTGACTTAATCTCTAAGCAATTTACAATTGGGGAGGTGAGTGTTCTACCATGACAATGAAGTTTCTACTTTTATGTGGGTGGCAGCATGTGCCTGCAGGGTCCCTTTTAAGCCAGCAGGAAGGGCTTTTAATCAAAGAAGAAACATCTTTCTGGGTTTACTATTGACAGATTCAGGGGTCAGATGGTGGTTGTGAGAACTTCCTTAGTTCAGCTTTGTGACCAGGGATTAAGGTGGCAGGACTTGTCTTCACATGGAGGGGCTCAAACAGGCAGCAGACTTCTTTGGATGGAGAATGAGATGCAATAAATCATCAGCACGTTGGAGAGCAGGATGTTGAGTTCCTTCTGACTGGATGGAATCCAACAGATAAAATTGCCTAAACCAGTCTCAACGATCCTCCCCATCAGCATCACCTTCCAACACGTAGCATTTGCTTCCTAAGGTGCTGACCTGGTTGAGAGAATGTCACATTCTATTAAGTCCTTGCTGCCTTGCCTCCAAGGCTCTGGGTTAGCTGCTGCCTCACCAGTATCCCCCCTCAATGCAGTGGCCACATGATGGTTTTCTCTTTTCCTCTGAGGACAAAAGCTCACCTACAGATCCATCTCTCCTGGCATAGCAGAGGCTCAGGAGATATTTAGAAACATCATTAAGGTTCAGCTGGGCAGTCATCCATTCAAGCAACTACCCTGTGCTGAGCTCTGTGATATGTATTCGGGAGACCCTGAGCAAGACCAAGATCCTACCTTCAGGGACCGCTCAGTTCAGATAAAACCACTTTAAATGGAGTGTATGTGTATGTATGTGTGCGGATATGTGGATGCAGACTTTGAATGCGGTGTAGTCACTTGCCCTTGAGTTGGTTAGAATTGTACCCTTGCTATACAGTAGTCTTATCAACACCAAAGGGCTACGGTGGAGCGCTGACTTTCTTCTCCAGAAACAAAACCTAAAGATGTGTGGGTGTGTTTCCTCCCAACATGAAAATCGAGAGTCTAAAGCCCCCTCCCCCTCAGTCTCCATTTCCCCACCCCAAACAAAATACCCAGTCGACTGCAGGACAAAGGGAGAGGAAATTGTGGGTCAGCAAAACCCGAAGTTTATACAAATACAGCACACACCGATGCCACAAAGCATGTAAGACAAAGGCTTCCCTTTAAGAGCGGGAGCTCTAAAGTGCAGGGGATCACAAAAAAACAAGGAAGCAGTACTTCTCGCCCAATTATTGTGCACTCTCAGCTGTATTTTGTTGACCTCGCTGATTTCAATCAGCTTTCAGCACATCCAGCCTTCACCTGCTATGAATCAAAACCTGGAGGGCTCTCTGTTCTTCGTGCTCAGAAAAAAACCCTTTGATAAGGTTGTTATGGATGCAAGGCAGAGCAGGTTGGGCTGGGTTCTTCCTTCGACTGGCATTATACATTTATGATGCAAACCATTGGAGAAGACAGGGCTCCAGAGCAGGGGCTGAGAGGGGCCAAGTCAGAGACTCTGGAGGGCGGAATTTGACTTGGGGGAATTGGAATTTCCTTACCCTGTTGGAACAAAAGGCTGGTGAGGGAAGGGCAGCTCTGAGAGTATGTGGCAACAGGCGCCGTATGGAGAGCTTAGCACCTAAAGCTCCAGCACTATCTCTGGACTCCTTGGTGGACTGACTTTTCTTGGATGAAGGTAAGTGGGCTGATGGTCCCCAGTGCTATAATCCTCTTTGGTAGAACATAATCTCCATGAAGGCAGTTTTTTTTTTTTTCTTTGTTCACTGGTCTGTTCTGGTACCTAAAAATGTGCCTGGTATATGGCAGAGATTCAACAAATATTTGTAGCAGGAATGAATGCTGGGCACCCTCTTTTTTAAAATTTATTTTATTGAAGTACAGTTAATTTACAATGCTGTATTAGTTTCTGGTGCACAGCAAAGTGATTCAGTTATATATGTACACATACATTCATATCAGTTCAGTTCAGTCGCTCAGTCGTGTCCGACTCCTGTCGACCCCATGAATCGCAGCATGCCAGGCCTCCCTGTCCATCACC
>NW_011495071.1:4919090-4944018 GCF_000754665.1 Bison bison bison
TTCTTCACAGTCCAACTCTCGTATCCATACATGACCACTGGAAAAACCATAGCCTTAACTAGATGGACCTTTGTTGGCAAAGTAATGTCTCTGCTTTTCAATATGCTATCTAGGTTGGCCATAACTTTTATTCCAAGGAGTAAGCATCTTTTAATTTCATGGCTGCAGTCACCATCTGCAGTGATTTTGGAGCCCAAAAAAATAAAGTCTGACACTGTTTCTACTGTTTCCCCATCTATTTCCCATGAAGTGATGGGACCAGATGCCATGATCTTCGTTTTCTGAGTGTTGAGCCTTAAGCCAGTCTTTTCACTCTCCTCTTTCACTTTCATCAAGAGACTTTTTAGTTCCTCTTCACTTTCTGCCATAAGGATGGTGTCATCGCATATCTGAGGTTATTGATATTTCTCCCAGCAATCTTCATTCCAGCTTGTGCTTCTTCCAGCCCAGCGTTTCTCATGATTTACTCTGCATAGAAGTTAAATAAGCAGGGTGACAGTATACAGCCTTGACGTACTCCTTTTCCTATTTGGAACCAGTCTGTTGTTCCATGTCCAGTTCTAACTCTTGCTTCCTGACCTGCATATAGGTTTCGCAGGAGGCAGGTCAGGTGGTCTGGTATTCCCATGTCTTTCAGAATTTTCCACAGTTTATTGTGATATATATACTCTTTTCATTATGATTTATCACAGGATATTGAATATAGTTCCTTGTGCTATACAGTAGGATCTTGTTGTTTATCCATCCTACATATATATACTGGTTTGCATCTGCAAATCCCCAAAGCCCAGTGCATTTCTCCCCCACTGCCCGTCTCTCTTACAACCACAAGTCTGTCCTCTATGTCTATGAGTCTATTTCTGTTCCGTAGATAAGTTCATTTGTGGGCGCACTCTTATAGAAGCACCCAGTTGTGGGTGCAGAGAGTGCAAAACTTTTTCTTGGCTCTGGTGAGATTAGGAGCTATTGTGGGCTCCAGGCTACTATAGTGATGGGCTGCTGAGGGGGTAGGTAGGAGGAAGATTGTGCGTCTGGCACACAGATGGTGGAGGAGAATCAGGGCATTCAGTTAGCTTGTACTAAAAAATACAGGTGCTCAAGTACCTGTCACCCTCCCATAACCCTCTCTGGCTTCCAGGGGAAAGGAAAAAACCCTCTGTCCTTACTTTCTCCTATGTTTAAGGTCCTAAGTATGATTTAAAAAAAATTCTTTTTCTTCTTCAAGGCTACCCATAACATTTATTTATTCCTATTTGGATGCTGAACTCTTTGCATAACCTTGGTTTTAACCTCTAATATATCAGCTTCCTCATTTGCAAAACGGTGTTCATAAACCCGATCTCGTAAAGCGGGTGAGGAGAATGAACGAGTCTGTGTAAATAGTTACTAACACATAAGAAGTGCCCTGTGAATGCTGACTGTTACTACTACCATTGCTGTGAGTAAAGCTGATGAAGGCTTCTAGATACATATGTGCAGTTAGGACCACCCTTTGTGATTCAGGCCTGAGGCCCCAAGAGGAAAGAAGATAGTCATTGCTCGGGGCCGGGACCAGGGCATTTCCTGAGCTGAGCAGGCACCCTCCTGAGAACAGAGAGGCTCCCCTGCAATTCCTCCTCTAGGCCCAGAATCAGTAGAAGCCACCCTTGAAAAAAAGAAAAGCGAACTGTTAGTCGTTCAGTCATGTCTGACTCTTTGCGACCCTATGGACTGTAGCCCACCAGGCTCCTCTGTTCGTGGAATTCTCCAGGTAAGAATATGGGAATGTGTTGCCATTCCCTCCTCCAGGGGATCTTCCTGACCTAGGGATCGAACCCAGGTCTCCCACACTGCAGGCAAATTCTTTATCATCTGAACCACCAGGGAAGCCCAGGAGCCACCCTTGGGTCTTCCCAAATGGTGGTGCCCATAGCCTAAGCTGGTCTCAGTATTCTCTAGGGAAACAGTTTGCATCTACTTGGAAAGCAGCCCTCACCCTTTTAATGTTTCTTCAACTTTTAGAGGCTTCCCCTTGTCCCTGGAGCCGCACAGGATCCCTTTGCCCCTTTTTTTGCACATAGGGTGGTCAGATTTTATGAATTAGAAGCTGGAGCATATGATCTTTCAGGGGGAAAAGTCCATCTAAGAGCCTTATGGAGAAAAAGCAGAGTGAGGGGGTTAGGAATGCAGGCTGTACCGGGTGGGGATCTAGGGGGCAGGTGGCAGTTAGATTACCTGGGGTCACATCTCACGCAGCCCTCATCTGTCGTGTGATGCTGGGCATGCTATGAAATCTTTCTGGGGTCTAGTCTAGAAAACAGGGGTGATGTTCATTTAACAATATTTTTTGATCGCTTCCATGAGCTAGGTACTTTTAATAATAATGTCTGCATCACAAGTAGTTGCACGGATTAGATGAGATAGTGAATAAATTGCACAGAACCTGCCCACAGACAGCCTAGAACAGATATTAGCTGTTGTTATTTTTTCATAAGATTCAGACGCTTGATTGTGGACCTTCCAGTGCCTGTCATTGGTTCCCTTCCATTAAAGAGAATATTTAGAATTGGAATTGTCTGGAAAAACCTAAGCAATGTGGTCCATGGATCTACCTACCACATGATTTAAAAGTAATTTTTTTTCTTTAGCACCTCGTACCTTAAAGACACTGAGTAATCACTTGTGGCTTGAGTCTCCCATTATTTCTGGAGTAGGAAATGGCAACCCACTCCAGTATTTTATCCTGGAAAATCCCATGGACAGGACTCTGGCAGGCTACAGTCCAGGGGGTCACAAAGAGTACCTTAAAGACAGTCGGTAATTACTTGTGGCTTGAGTCTTCCACCTCTTCATGGGAAATAGATGGGGAAACAGTGGAAACAGTGTCAGACTTTATTTTTCTGGGCTCCAAAATCACTACAGATGGTGACTGCAGCCATGAAATTAAAAGACACTTACTCCTTGGAAGGAAAGTTATGACCAACCTAGATAGCATATTCAAAAGCAGAGACATTACTTTGCCAACAAAGGTTCGTCTAGTCAAGGCTATGGTTTTTCCTGTGGTCATGTATGGATGTGAGAGTTGGACTGTGAAGAAGGCTAAGTGCCGAAGAATTGATGCTTTTGAACTGTGGTATTGGAGAAGACTCTTGAGAGTCCCTTGGACTGCAAGGAGATCCAACCTGTCCATTCTAAAGGAGATCAGTCCTGGGTGTTCATTGGAAGGAATGATGCTAAAGCTGAAACTCCAGTACTTTGGCCACCTCATGTGAAGAACTGACTCATTGGAAAAGACTCTGATGCTGGGAGGGATTGGGGGCAGAAGGAGAAGGGGACGACAGAGGATGAGATGGCTGGATGGCATCACCGACTCGATGGACGTGAGTCTGGGTGAACTCCGGGAGTTGGTGATGGACAGGGAGGCCTGGCGTGCTGCGATTCATGGGGTCACAAAGAGTCGGACACGACTGAGCGACTGATCTGATCTGATCTGAGTCTTCCATTGTTTCATGTCTAACATATTCCTAACTTCTCCCCACCAAGTCATCGTCTACATTTTTCGGTGAAACCTCATTGCTGTCATTGCAGCAATGATAACACCACCTTGTGAGTATGCTGCACTGAAATCTCACCATTTTCAAAACGCTTTTGAGACGCAGAACCTCATTTGTTTTAGTGACTGGAGTTGGGGGAGCCTGTACCTGCTGGAGTTTGTGTAAAGATGATGGTACAACTCTGTGACTTTGCATAACCATACTCTGGCTCAAGTTTGGGAGGGTGCTGATCAATCCCGTGTCACTGCCTGTAGTATCTGGGCTCTTCACTGAGAAGAGCTGTCAAGAATTGTACCCACCACCCACTCTAAACAGAAACATTGTAGTGAACTGTGAATGACTTTGAGGATCAAACAGACAAGTGTTCAATGCCAGGTCTCCTCGTTAATACGGAAAAGGCCAAGTAGATTCCTGACCTCAGTTTTCTGAGAGAAAATGGGGCACCAAATACATTCCAAAGAGATATATGAGTATTATTACGTAAGAATCTAGCAGAATATGTGTACACCTCAATAAATATGACTTCACTTCCCCTCTCACCTCCGCCGTCCCTGAAACTCTGCCTTCCCTGTTTCCCTGTGTGTCCCCTGATGTTCTCTGGGTTTGGTCCTTATTCTCTCACCTCCACCACGCCCTGATTTGCTGTGGATTGTGTGTGTGTCTGTGTGTGCACATGCGTGTGTGCATGGAAGGCAGCAGGCAGGGACGACATGGAGCCTGGCTCCTTCTCTGATATGTCCTCCGGGAGGAACCTAGCCCAGCAGCCCCACGTGGCTCCCATAATACCATAAGTTTAAAACACAAACAAAGCAGAGGTTGTTCTGCTTGTCAGCATCCGAGACCATATGGAGCTGAGACATGATTGTATTACCTCTGCTAGACTGCAGTCGAGCTAAACAGAAAAGCCATTATAAACTATTCTGGGGAGGTTCCCGAGCTCCGTGCACAGAGCACAAACAGATAGACAAGAGGGTGACTGAAAATTTTTTAAAGAAAGGAGAACCAGAGAAAAACAGGGGAAGAGAGTAAGGAAAAATGAAGGGGGAAGAGAAGGGACAAAAGAGAAAGTAGGAGAGAGTGCTATGGAGCTAGAGTAGTGGAAATGCACCAGTGCACATTTGCTTCCAAAAGAACTTATACCCCGTGGGGACTCTGTGGTGTCACCTAGGTAGACGGTAAGATCTGATTGTAATTTTGGCTTCTCCATGGTTTCTGGTCTAGGTTTGTGTGGAGTTGAAAGTATCGAAGAGAAGATGCAGAGTGGCGTTTAGGAATATTTGCAGCAACTTTAAATCCCCTCTTAGTTTCTTTCTCTTCTTCCTCCTTGAGTCCCTCACTCTCATGATTGCAGTCCAAACAGGTTGATAAGACTCCTGTCTTCTGACACTGACCAGACCCTTATTTTGTGTTCAACAGAACTGGGGTTGAGTGCCCAGGAGTCTGTGTATTTGTGAGAGTGCACAGTGAGAGGGGGTAGGTAGGGAGAGGTATGCGTGATTCAGATAGAAGCTACATTGCCTCTCTGCTTGGGCAGACTGTATGCCCACTGGAAATCTTCCTAGACCTCAGGGAAAAGGTAGAGAAAATAAATAAATCAGGGAGGAAAAAACACCCCACAGCCACCAGATGTTGCTTCTGAACAAAGCCTTACAGTAAGAAAGAAGGATTCCCAAAGTGGTAACAAACTCACATGGAAATGTCTGCAAGGTTAAAAAAAAATCCCCTGTTTGCATGCTGTTTATTCCAGGTGTGAAGAGCAAATCCCAACACTTTGAGAACTGTCATCTGTTTTGAAAGTTTGTGCAAGTGTAGAGTTCAGAAGCAACACAATCACCAACAGTAACTATTTCCATATAGTAGTTGCCTCCAGCTCAAACTTTATAGCCACTCTTTAGAAGGCTTGAATTATAGAAGCCATATAGCATGGTAGCTATGGGGGTGAGATTTTGATGTAGCCACACTTAGGTTCAAATCTAAGGTCTAACACTTACCTGCTGTGGGGCCTTTGGGTATCTAGTATAGGAAGATGGTAAGAGCCAAGTCCTGGGGCAACAGTCCTGCACCTACCTCAAGAGGAAAAGTTTGGGTTGGAATGGGAGAATGGAGGACCATGGGGAGAAAAGAAATTGGTGGATATAAATATTTTGAAAATCATTGCTAGGTGATTGATCAGTTGGAACATTTGGAAGAAAGAGCAGGATAATTGGTTCACATAAAGCAGCAATTTTTTTTTTTTTTTAAAAGTAGGCAATTAGAAACTCCAGGAAAAACAATCTATGAGAAATGACACATAATTATGGTAAGCTATCTGGCTCAACAGTGAATAATACTCATGCAGTCAGGATGGTTATAAAAACAGGCTACTAATTTAACCCCAAACTGTTACCTAGTTACACTAGAAGGATAGAGGAGAGACAATAGAAAGAAGATGGTAGTGTCCGAGAGAGTGAAATCCTCAACTGCGATGACAGGAATTTAGTAGAAATTGTACGAATCTGAGAACTCAAGAAATAGCAGTGTAAGCATGTTATTTAAAATTGGAGGTAAAGGTCAGTAGAAAGTACTGAGTTGAGAGAGATTAATTCTGTGGGACAGAGGAGATGAGGAGGGGTAGAAGAGATGACTACTGTTGTTTGACTCTTTTATTTATTAAAAAATCATATATGTTCTTTAAAGACTTTTTTGATGTGGACCATTTTTATTTTTAAAGTGTTTATTGAATTTGTTACAATATTGCTTCTGTTTTATGTTTTTTAGCCCCAAGGCATATGAGATCTTATCTCCCCAATCAGGGATCCAACCTGTACCCCTGCATTGGAAGGTGAAGTCTTAACTACTAAATCACCAGGGAAGTCCCTGATTGAGTCTTTTAGCACTATTTATTGTTTTAGACTTTGATAAGGTTACTTTGTATGCAGATTACTTTGATAAATAGCTTCAAAAGCTATAAGATGCTTAGCATGGTACTTGGCACATTATAAATGCTTCATAAGTGTTAGCCATCATTCTAGAACTGGAATGGATGTAAAGTTTTCTTTCATCTATTCTCTTGCCTCTATCCAGTACAATACCTAAACTCCACTACAGGGCTGACCATACTATGGGGTAAATCCAGTGAATCTGCCAGCATCCGCTGGTTATGTGCCACTGGCCAAGACACTCTCCCATAATCCATGGTGACCTCAGTGATGTAGAGCATCAGGGTCAATCCTGATTCAACTGTTAAACGGGCTAAGTTGCTGTAATAGTCAATCTGTTCCTGTGGAAGGCTGAATGATGCCCAACCCCACCCCCTACCATGCGTCCATATCCGAATCCCTAGAAATCGATAACGTGACTTTATACGGCAAACAGACTTTGCAGATATAACAACCTTAAGAACTTTGAGATGATCACCATGGGCAGGATGTAATCACAAGAGTCCTGAGAGAGAAAGAGGAGGAATCTGAGTCACAGATAGGAGATGTGATGACAGAAGGAAAGGACTGGGGTGATGAACTCCGAGGATGGAGAAAGGAGCCACCAGCCAAGGAATACAGGCAGCCACCGAAACTGGAGGATGTCAAGGAAAAGATTCTCCCCTCAGAGGCTGCAGACTGAGTCAGCCCTGCTGACATCTTGACTTTAGCCCAGTTAAATGACTTTAGCCCAGTGAAACTGATTTCAGACTTAGGCCTCCAGGACTGTAAGAGACTAAACAACATGTTTTAAGTCCCTAAATTTGTGGTAATTTGTTACAGCAGCCATAGGAAACCAGTAGAATTCTAACCCCCCAAAATTCCTCTCCCTTTCTATTCAGCCTCTATCCTTTTCAGCAATATACACCATGTCTGGTAACCAAGGCCTCTCTGGGAAATGTAACAGAGTATTTGCATTCAAGTGTTGTGAGTTGTTGTGTATCTTTCAAAGACATTTTACTTCTTGCAAAAAGATTCCAGGAAGAAAGTCTCAAAGGCAGAGAATTATTTTTTACTCATATTTGTATTTCTAGCATCTGGTTAATAAATGATTGCTGAAGAATGAATAAGTAGCTAAACACATAAACAAATAATAAATAACTAAATAGGCCTCTAGACTCAGAGAAGACTCCGTCGCCCCTCACTAGTTAGATATTTTAAAAAGTCTTCTTGCTGCCTAATTGAAATCCCCCACGTTGAATTTTAAGTGCTGTCTTTTTTATCCTCAGTGGGTTTAGTGAACAGCTGGTCATCAACCAACATTTATTAAGTCACTCTTAGCTTTCGTTTTTCAGGCTAAATAATCCCAATTCAATGAACTATTCATTCCAATCTTCTCTTTGTTGTGGTCCAAGCAGGCTAGTTTCCATGTTGGGTTTTCCTTTGGGCTCCAACCAAATGGAACTGTGATGGGGTGAGGCTTCTAGTGTATTCTCAGTCTCTAAACTTTGCACACATTTGATTACGGACAATGAAGGAGGGATTTCTCTGTCTTCGTTGCCAGCGGCATGCTTCGGAAAAGTGGAAGAATCAGAGTCCCTCAGGGATGGGCCTGTATCAGTGGTGTATCTCTGTAACCTGTGGACGCAACCCAGTAAATGGCTAAAAGCACAAATCTTATCCTCTGATCAAACAAGTTCCAGGCCTGGTTCTCTCACTCACGATTTGTATGACCTTGGACAGGTCACAAAACCTCTCTAAACATTTCATATTGTAATCTCTTAACACAATGGGCCTTATAATCTTGGGAGGGTTAAATGAGATGATATAAACAGCACTCTTCAATGTGCCCAGTACAAGCTTGTGCTTCCTAAATGTGAGCTATTACGGTGAAAGCACAGGGAAAGGACTTGGCAAAACTTGTTTTTCTCCTTCCATAACATTCTGGGCCGTTTCTGCCGTGGGGTTGGGGGGGTTCAGATCAGGCCACGTTGGGCAAGGAGGATCAGAATTCATTTATTCAGCCTACAGGCATTTGTTTTGTTCTCTAAAGGGATTCTCAGTGTAGTGGAGAAACATACAGATAAATTCAACATTGCAAAGCAATGTGATAAGGAGTTGTAGAGTGGCTTGGAGAGGAGACACATCTGAATGAGCCTTGGAAGATGAATAGCTGCCTTCTGGGAGGAGATAATGGCATTCCAAACAGAAGAAACAGAACATACAAAGCCACTGAATGTGAAACAGCATGATGGGCCCAGTGAAGAGGGCAGCCGTGGTACTTATTTATCCCGTTTCCAGTTCTGCACTTTCTAAACGTGGTGGACTGCACGTCTTGACCTTACAGTTGGGTTCGGATGTTTGACCAGGTGACAATGAGTTGTGAGCAGAAGTCACGAGTGTCACTCCAGGCCAGAGCATGTTATTGCTGATGCAAGATCTTCCCAAACTGGCTTTTCTTTCGCCGCACTGACTGGTAATATTTGCAGTGATGACTGTCCTGGAGTGAGGATATGAAGAACGAAGTCCCCAGCTCTGTTCTACATTTTATGATATTGCTTACAAAATAATACCCTTTGTTGTTCCAGGTTGGTAAGACTTTGTGTTTATTTGTTGCTTCAGCATAACCTAACCTATTCTAACTGGTGGAGTAAAAGCAGTTGGCGAAATAATGACATGTTTTATTTTCTCTCCTCTCCTAAGACCGCCCTACTCCTGACCCCAAGACACAGCAGAGACAGAGTTAAATAAATGTGAAGGACAACTTTAAATGGAAGAGATAAAAAGCAAAGCCTATCCACGTATGTATTCACCAACTCTTTGCCTTTGAGGAAGAAAGGCATTGTTCAGGGATTGGCTGTAAGTATGGGCACCTTCGTTTTCCCTGGTCCCTACTCCCTGCCTGAGTCATTGCCCAGTAGTCTGGGTTCTTAGAACGGAGGCCCAAATAATTCCTTATAATAATGATGACTTACTGTTCTTTTGCATGTTTCTGCCCACGATGATGTGCTTTCACAAATTTTATTTCTTTGACACATCACAACAGGCTAGGGAAGCTGGTATTATGATTAGTCCCATTTTACAAATGGGGAAATGAGAGGTCAAAAAGATTTCATGACTTGTGCAAGATCACACAATTAGTAAATTGAAAAGACAGATTTCAGTTTGAGGTCTGTCGACACCAACTTATGAATTCTTTCTGCTCCACTGCCTCCACTTTTCTTACCCTGAGGTTGTTCAACCTGCCTTTCCAAATACGCTCAGAAACACAGGATTTTTCAACTCAGAGTTGTGGTAATTTCAGGGACAGAGTGTTAAAAAATATCAGCCTGTAGGAAGTTTTCCCAAGCTATTGACTTTTTTTTTCCCATGAGAAGGAATGTGAGGAGGATTATTATGACCATCAAAATGCTTCTATTAATATGCCAATGTCTATTGCTTCATACTTACATGGATCTAGATGTTAGCATTGCAGAGCTTAGTCTTTTTTTTATCCCAGAGCTTTGGCTCATTTTGCAATACCCTGGACTGAAGTGTTCTTTCTGCATATCTCTGGTCCAGCTCAGAGGCCTCCTTTTCCATGGACCCTTCCCTTCTTACCCAGAATCTCCATGTTCCTGTGGCACACACTCCTGGTTTGATTATTATTTGAAAACACGTTCTCTAATGGTTAGTGGTGAATATGTTGGACTCTGTCACTAAAACATAAGCTCTTGGATAAAAGAGAATGAGCCATTCATTTTTGAGGGGGACAGTATAGCACAGTGAAAGACTCTGGGACCTAGCCTGAGCTCTCTTGTTAGCTAAACTCTATAGCTTTGGCTAAATCACGTCAATTCTCTCTTCTGTCTATGAGAGTTGAGATATAGGCATCAAAGTTATATGACCCCCCAATTATACACAAACATATATATCTGTATGCAATTTCTTTAGAGATGATCCAAAATATTCACTACATTTTAAAAGAGGTCTTATTCAAGAAATTTTTACAAACCAATAGACTAAAGACTTTCAACCTCTTCTGCAAGCTCCAACATTCTAAGGATTTGTTCTTAAAAATCCATCAACCAGTAGAGCAAAAATGAGAGCCCAGAAATAGGCATATAGAGACTTTTGATTTTTGACAAAAGTGTAAAAGTTGTCTGGCAAAGAATTGGTATCCATAATACAAAAGGACTACTACCACTCAATGATGAAAAGATAGAAAATATAATTAAAAAAATAGATTTTAAGGAAAGTTTGCAGTTGACCAACAAGCCCATGAAAAAGTGCTCAACTTCTACATATCTATTGGAGTGACTAAAATTAGAAAGACTAACAACATCAAATGTTGGCAAAGAAACTGGAGTGTCAGTGATTCTCAGACATTGTGGATGGCAGTACACAACTACTTTGAAAAAGATTTGGGAGTTTTTTCCTAAAACCAAACATACTCCTATCTTATGGTCAGTAATATGACTCAGTGATTTATCCTAGAGAAACAAAAATGTGTATTTACAAAGAGATTTGTAGGAGAATGTTCATAACAATGTTATTGACTATATATCCCCAACCTGGAAATAGCTCAGGTGTCCATCAATGGGAGCACAGATACATGCAAAGGAATGCCACACAGCAATAAAAAGGAACAAGCTGCTGACATATACATCATCAGGCATAATGATGATGTACATAAGAGTGTACATAATGTGTACATAAGAGTACACAGTGTCCTATTCTACTTACCTGAAGTTCTCCAAAAGGCAAAATTAATATACAGTGAAAAAAGTCACAACAGGTGATTGTCTCTGTAGGAAGGAAAGGGGGATGAGAAGGGCCATGATCATCACTTCCTGGGGTGATGGTCGTGTTCTGTAATTTCATAGGGTTTTGGATTACACAGGTGGATGCACTTATCAAAACTCATTGAATGATACACATAAGACCTATTCATTTTGTGGTATATACATTTTACTTTCAACAACAACAAAAAAGGAACAGCCATAAACAAATATTGAACTCTAATGATATGTATGTTAAAGTATTTAAGGGTGAAGTGTACTCATGTCTGCAGTTTACCTTGAAATGCATTAAAAAACATAAGATAGATTGATTGGAAATGGCTAGATGGACAGTTATATAACAAACAAATACATCAACACATTAATTGCAGAATCTAATTTGTGGGTGTATGGGCGTTCACCACACAATTCTTCCAACTTTTCTGCTATGTTTGAAAATGTTCATAATTAAATGTTGGGGGAAGAATATCTGTCAACTAAAAAGCCACCAAGCAACCAACCAACAAATCAATTAGTAAATCAGCTAATACGGTGGTTCCCAAACTTGATTCTTTTGGATTCTTCTTGTAGTAATTTACTTGAACTTGACTCATCTTTAGAACTTATGGTCTACATTTGCCTCATCCTGAATAATAATACCTGTGAAGTTTTGCATGATTTTGAAGTGATAGTCGCTCAGTTGTATCTGACTCTTTGTGACCCCATGGACTGTCGCCTACCAGACACCTCTGTCCATGGGATTTCCCAGGCAAGAATACTGGAGTGGGTTGCCATTCCCTTCTGCAGGTGATCTTTCTGACCCAGGGATCGAACCTGAGTCTCCTGCATTGAAGGCAGATTCTTTCTTGTCTGAGCCACCAGGGAAGCTTTTGTGACTATATATGTGTGTGTGCTGCTGCTGCTGCTAAGTTGCTTCAGTTGTGCCCAACTCTGTGCGACCCCATGGACTGCAGCCTACCAGGCTCCTCCATCCATGGGATTTTCCAGGCGACCGTACTGGAGTGGGGTGCCATCGCCTCCTCCCATATGTGTTTGTATGTGTGTGCAGTTATATATATACATATATATTTAACACAATAAGCTATAATTATATGTAGTTTTTAAAAAAACTTGAGATGTTTTTAATTCAGATTTCTCAAAAGAAGTAAAACAGGAAAAGCTAATGATCTGGTCAGATGTACAGTTCAAAACTGCTTTTGGGGGTTACCAACCAGTTCTAGGAAAGACAACTGTAGGACAAATAGATGACCACTGGCAAATCTGTGGTACTAGGCTTATACACAATTAATATTAAGATATATATCTAAATGTTAACTTAAAGGGGGTGCTCTTGGCCAGGAGTGTGCCTCCTGTCATCCTCTAGAAGTTCTGGTCTCTGCTGTGTGGTGGGGGGATTAGAAGTGGGGCATGTGGTCTCTGGCCTCAAAGAGCTTTAGTGGGAGCCCCATGAATCTGCAGACAACTGGGAGAACAGGCTCTGTGCCCCTGGGGGCAGCAGCCTGGGCTGGACATGAGTTCCCTGGGGAATGCCTGCAGCAGGCCTCACCCACAGGAGATGAGGACAGAGACCACTGGTGACGTGGGTCACCAGCATGGGTCAATGGCCTGTCTCCTTGCTCAAGACAAGTGGAGAAAAGACTCTCTTAAGCCTTGGGAGCAAACACTCCATGGGGCAGACCTTCAGATTTGAAGCTGGGCCACAGCTTTGAAGAGAAGGAGAAAACACACAATCCAGCCACCTAATCAGAGGGCGCCCCTGTGGCTGCCACCACCCTCCGCCTATTCCACTCCTCTCGATTGTCAATTAAAATAAACAGCCTTGTATTCCGAGGCCTGGCTTCAATCTATCTCGCCCGGGAGGGTATGCACAGATTTGTGGCAGTGCCCGAAAGTCCTTGCTCAACCTTTTTAATATCTGAACAAAGCAATCAAACCCGATAAGATCTAGCGAAGGCGAGATCACTCTCCTGTCCCTGGGATGGAAGCTTATTAGTCTGTGGCCCACATCATCAGAGTTATTGTGCCATGTTAAATTTATTGGTACTATCTCACCTCATTAAATACTTAAATAGACCTGACAGGACAGAAAAACGGGCTTTTTAATTTTTTTCCCCTATCCAAAGGGAGCCGGTGTTTCCCCTGTCCCAGTTCACCTCTGTTACAGCTGTTGGCAAAGAAATAAGACAGCAGAGCACAGGATGGAAGGCTCAGGCTGGCTGTTTAGAGGCTCCTGGGGTCTTCTCAACGCCAGACTGAGCTGGGCAAGAGGTGACAAACACGCCCCTGAAGTGTGTGTGGGTTTCAGTGGGAGTGGGGTGAAAAAGAGGCAGAGGAAACCGTGGTGTTCCCTCCCTCTGCTGCCTTCCCCAAATCTGTCTGATCTGCCTTGTCTGGAAGGAATTGACAAAGACCAGAAATAAAGGTCATGGTGCTCAAGAGTGTTCGGGACATCTGTATGCTTATAGCTGATTCGCGCTGTTGTGCAGCAGAAACAAACGCAACATGTAAAATGATTATCCTCCAAATAAAAATAAACGAAAAAAAACAAAAAACCCCAAAATCGTACTGTTTAGCAAAGGGAACTATATTCAATATCTTGTAGCAATCTATAACAGAAAAGAATCTGAAAATGAATATATATATATATATATATATATAATGATTATATATAATAATACATATATGGGCTTCTTGGGAGGTGCTAGTGGTAAAGAACCTGCCTGCCAATGCAGGAGATGTAAGACATGTGGGTTCAATCCTTGGGTCAGAAAGATCCCCTGGAGGAGGGCATGGCAACCCACTCCAGTATTCTTGCCTGGAGAATCCCATGGACGGGGAGCCTGGTGGGATATAGTCCATAGAGTCTCAAAGAGTCAGACACGACTGAGTGACTTAGCATAATGTGCATATATATATATATACACACATATATATAACTGAAATATATATATATATTTGCTATACACCTAAAACTAACACAAAACTGTACATTGACTCTACCTCAATAAAAGAAAAAGGTCAGGATGAGTGAGGGATGAGTGAGAAGAGGCAATTGGGGTGTATGGGAATGGGGACAGGCATGGCAAGTGAGCAGCAAGCAGGCAGCCCTCAGCCCCTCCTCCAGTGCTGGGACCTGTGGTCTTTATTTAGCAAATAGCCCCAGTATCCACGGCTGGCTGGTGGCCAAGGGCAGGATTTCCCCAGATTCAGAGCTAGAGAACTTGGCAGGCTGGTGAAGGCTTGCAGGGCCTCAAGGCCCCCAGCAAGTTACAGATGATGTGAGGGGGAGTGTCAAAGAATGCAGACTTGATCCTCTGCCTAAGCCTCTCCCCAGCACCTCGCTGTGTATCCGTGAGTGCTGGGGTGAGGAGTTGTGGGCAGAGTGGAAATTCAGGACCTGGAGAAAATATGCAACCTGGAAAATGTTCCTTAAAGACTTCCATCTGGAGCCCAATGCCTTTTCTTCATTTATCAAGCCCATTTCCTTCTCAGCCAAGGTGATCTGGGACACAGCCTCCCTGCATCTCCTTCCTCCCCTCACATCTCTACCTGCAGAGAAGGTCCCTTTTCTCCAGTTGCCCCCTCTCCCAGCACAGGGCCTTGTTTGCACCTTTTTAATAAGGTGGGCACGGGGCCAGGAAGCAGCTCCCGAGCGCCTTCCGTTCCTAATGCCCTAAATGGCCATGACACCGCACTTAATTTCCGTTTTACTGCAACTGCTGGCAGGACATAGGCGGGCCGAGACCCGGGTCCTTCAGCTGTGGCCATCAGCCTCCCAGTAATTGGATGCCACTGGGAGCCCGCCATCCTGCAGTGCCAAACTCAGTGGACTTATATAATGGTCCCCCTGTTCAGAGCACAGGGCTCTTTACAAGCTCCGAGTCTCCCAGTGTTAAAACAGCCATAATCCCTTGCCCACCCTGGGAGGGAAGGCAGGCCATGGCCAGATGGGTTATCACTGTTATCAGCTTAGAATACTGTGGGGCACGTAAAACCCAGGGCTTGTGCAGAGAACCTGTGTGGTTGACATTTACTAACCGGAAAGCATTGCTCTTGGATTTTCTAGAAGTTCCACAGTAGACTTCGGGAAGTGAGATGGTCAGAAAGCATGGTGGGGGCTTCTGCTCCTGCACATGTTATGTGGGGAGCACTGTGAGTTTTAAGTGAGGAACATGGAGGATGAGTGGTGGTGGTAATCAAAGTCTGTCAACCATGTCAAAGTTTGGGAGAGAACTGGAAGTCTGTGGATACAAGAGCCCAGTTTGGTATCAACCAAATGCCAGCTGTGGGAAGGGAGGTGGGGGAGGGTAGAGGAGATGATTAATTACTGCACGGGTGGCAGTATGTCTTCATTTACAAGCTGCATCCTCAATTATCTTTAATTACTTCTCCATGGCCTTAAATCAAGGGCTAATCCAAAATGGGGGTCAGTTGCTGAAATTTGTGTTTTGGGTGGGGCTGGCGAAAGGTGGACTGTTGGGTGCAGAGTCACTTTGGAGAAGTTTTGGTGCTGTCTCAGGTTAGCCTTCCCTCAAGGAATGAATGATAAAACTGACGATAATTGACCTTGGAATCAATAATACGCAGGTATGCAGAGCATCTTCAGAGCAGCCCAGAGACTTGTTTTGATCCATCGATTGTGTTTGTTTTTACCCACTCATGGGGCAGGACCCGCGGTATGGATGGACAATCGAAATTAGCCCCATCTATCCACAAACATGGTTTCATACACCTGCTCTCCTCTAGGACAGAGTTTCCAAACTCAGTGGATGGAAATCACAAAATGTGCTGGTGAAAACTATAGAACTCCATGCTAGGTGTACGGAGTCAGTTTTCAGGGGTATGGCAAGGTTTTCTGCATTTTTTAAGTAACATTTTTAACTAACAAAGTTTATTTGGCTGTGTTGTGTCTTAGTTGTATCACGTAGGATCTTTGTTGCCTCCTGTGGGATCTTTAGTTGCAGTGTGCAGAATCTAGTTCCCTGACCAAGGCACAAACCCAGGACCCTGAACAGGGAGCACGTGCGTGCATGCTAAGTCGTTTCAGTCATGTCTGGCTCTGCCCTATCCTATAGACAGGATTTTCTGTCCTTGAGATCCTCCAGGCAAGAATACTGGAGTGAGTTGCCATTTCCTACTCCAGGGAATCTTCCCGACCCAGGGATCAAACTCATGTCTCTTATGTCTACTGCATTGGTAGGCAGGTTCTTTACCACTAGCGCCATCTGGGAAGCCCCTATGCTCGGGAGTGCAGAGTATTAAGCACTGGACCATCCAGGAAGCCCCTTCTGCATTTTTAATAGGCTTTCCAACTACTTCCCAGGTGACTGGTGTTTGGGAACCCTACACCCTTGCTGTCCCTCTTACTTTCTTGATAGAGAAGGACTCACAGGGACCACTTTCAAACTTGTCAGGGCTGGAGACTATATTCAAAATCCAGGACTCCTTTGAAAGGCAGTAGGGAAAAAAAATGTGACCGGAGATGTGGTCTGCTCTCCAGAAGCATCAATCTCCTCCTCCGATTGAGAATGGGCATGGTGGGGAGGACCTTGGAGAGGCCATGAAGGGGGAGGTGATTTTAGGTGGAGCAATTCACTGTCCCCTCTCTGAGCTTGAGCCTCCGCATCTGTAAGGTAAAGGGACTGGTAGATGATCACTTGGGGCTCTTTACTTGACACTCTGGGAGTCTCTAGTCTTCAGGCCAAATGTCTCCACCCCTGCATGGCCTAACATCAAGGAAGGCGGTCATTTCTGCTTCTAGATAAGGAAAAGGAATTGGGGTACCCTAAGTGTCACTCCCACATAGCCTGTTGCCTCTCTCCCATCTTTTTCTTCCGCTCCGTCTCCCTCCCTTTTCCCCATTAAACACAGGTGAAACCTTAAAGCAAGTCACTCTATCCTCTGCCCCCCAAATCCACAAATGTGATCTTCCCTGGGCTGTTCAGGACCTCCAGCTCACTTTCTGATTTCAGGGAGTTCCTCCCAGACTGGAGAATTTCTTTTGGCACCTTCCTTGGTATTTGACCTCCAGGTGGTCCTTCTCAATTTATTGAATATAAATTTTGCTCTCAGAGACAAATAGTTTTTCCTTTCTTGCTCTGTGTATGGTCTATTGTCCTCAGATAAAAGTTCAAGGCACTCTCTTCACGGGATCTTAGGTATCCAAGTTCTCAGCTATCTCAAGTTAGGAAGAGTTAATTAGCGAGTTTCTGTGTCTCTCAGGCTAGTTCCCCCGAGCCTGTGGAATTTATGGATTATATCCTAGGGAGAAGTCAAGTATGACTCCAGGGTATTTGGCCTTTGAAAAACAAAGTTGCTATTTACAATTGACCATCAATTGACATCTGCTGAAGCTTAATGAAGAATGGTCTTTGGGAGAAAAGCTGGAACTCTGGACATCACTACGTTCAGTTCAAGAGGCAGCTACCGATGGCCTTGGAACCATCAGTGGGCACGGGAGATGCTGGGCGACACCAGGAGGAGGAAGACACAGACTTGTTCCCAGAGGAGCTCATGAAGAAAGGGAATACTGATCACACCAATCAGAACTGGTCACCTGGAAGATGGTTATAGCTGAAACACACTGGGGAGGGAAGCACAGTTGGAGGGGCCTTCATGAGTGGCAATGCTCTGAAATTTAACCCTGCCCAGTGATTAAGTTAGGCTGCAAACGTGCAGTGTCTGATTTGAACTCAGTACAGTGGAAAATATTTGCTTCTCTTGCTTTAAAACTTTTGTTTCTAATAGCTAGTACTTATGTACAAAGGGTAGAGCTTTTTCCAGTATTTTTATGAGGCCATAGCTGGACATAGGCCTTTGATGGTGATAAATTCCAAGGGGGTTTTGTTTTGAGAATGTCAACTTTGTCAATAGACAAAGATAAAGAGGGCTGTGTTCAGGAGCAGGAGGTTAAGAAATTGGAGAGTTTATGCCAGATTCACTTATTCTGTAATTCATTCCCCAATTCAAGTATTGGTTCTTTGCTATAGTGGCTGATAGGCTAATGATTCATTCATTTATTTATTAGGTAAATACTCATGGGTTTCCTTATCTAAGTTCTTATGCAAGAAAATCAAGCTGAACATTATTCCTCCTTCTAGTTTCTCTTTTCTTGGTTTCCTTCCAAGGCGATTAAGAGGAGGTAGAGGGCAACAGGGGGTGAGATGTTGAATTTGGCTCCTCTGGGAGCCAAATCTGCCCCTTTGCAACGGCAGGGCCTGGAGAAGGAGAGAGCTTTGAATGTAGAGGAAGATGGCGGTGTCTTGCTGGACTCTGACTTCCTCTCCCTCTTTGTCTTCTTCTCTAGTCCTCTTGGTCTTTCCTTGTTTCTTTGTTCCCGGAGGTTCTTCACTTTGGTGGGATCAACTGCTCCAGATACCTGTGGGTTCCCTAGCTCTGCTATTCTGCCTCCTCCTGCAACAATCTAGGGAGTAGGCAGCATCTGGTGTGCCTGTCTTCTGAGAGCCTTTTTAATATTATTTCATTTCTTTTAACCTTTATTAAGACAAACATTGAGCTGAGAAGAGTCTATACTCCCACCAGAGACACTCTCCATTTCGATATTAAAAACAAAACGAAACCAAACCTAAACACTCCCAACCTGAGGCCCGGAGGAGAGAGAGAGGAGAGAAAAAGGAAAAAAAAGAAAAAGAATATCCTAGAGATATTTTTACCTTCAAAGATCCATCACTCATTACTGCATATCACAGACACGTCTACAATCTCATCTTCTTACAATTCTCCGTGAAATAAGTGTAAATGGAAAATAATACCCCATTTTGAAAGTTCAACAAAATGTCTTTATCCACCAAATGTAGCCCCAGCTGTCTCATTTTCAGAAACAAAGCCTGATTTTAAATAGCAACTCACCACCCAAATAAACACCGGCAGCTCCCTCCAGCTCTGCACGCCAGGGGCTGCTGCGGTACCCCACAATCGCCCACCTCTCAGTCAACATGGGATGGACTTCTGGGAGGCCAAACACCCAGCTCTAGTGGGTTCAGGAGTCCCTCCCTCTGAGGAGGGAGAAACGGTAGAATACTGTAAACATTTAGAGCTGGCTCTCCCTCACCACCCGAGGAGATGGTTACCTGGGTTACCCGTCTCCACAAGTGCCCTCACCCCTCCCCAGACCACTAAGGGCACACACCATCACCCCAGCCCAGGAAGAGGAGGAAGGAGAAGCTTTCACTAGCACCTGACTTCCACTTTGACAAACAAACGATGCACCACAGTAGACTTGCAAGTGGAAAGGTGCTCAGAAGCACGAAGAGTGGGAAAAGCTCATACTCGAAGGCTTAACCCCCTTTCACTAACCAGTTCTTTGACATGGAGCAAATATTCCAGACTCTCAGGTCCTCTGTTTCTTTTAAGCTCATATCTCCCACTACTAAGATGTCTGACAGGGATTCCAATCAGAGCATCCCAAACTCCTGCTCTTTCCCTTCCTCCATTTTCTCTGCTTCAATTTAAAGCAACTCTATCTGTCCAGTTGATCAAGTTAAAAAACAACAGCAGCAATATGACTCTGCTCGCGCATCTGATCTGACAGCAAAACGTGTTGATTCTACCTTCAAATACAGCCCGCCATTCTCTCCACCAGCATCCCCGTGGTGGAGACCACTGGCATTGCTAACTGCCTCCCCCCTCGGTGTGCTTTGGCAGCAGGGTAGGATGTGGACGACACTGAATCTGCAGCCACCCTTCTCAGACTCCATCCCCGGCTCAGTCACTGACTAGCTGTGTGGCCAAAGGTAAAAAGAAAACATTAAGAGTTAGTCGCTCAGTCGTGCCAGACTCTTTGTGACCCCATAGACTGTAGCCCGCCAGGCTCCTCTGTCCATGGGATTCTCTAGGCAAGATTACTGGAGTGGGTTGCCATGCCCTCCTCCAGGGGATCTTCCCAACCCAGAGGTCAAACCTGTGTGTCCTGCATTGCAGGCAGAGTCTTTGCCATCTGAAGTCAGGGAAATCTGCTGTGGGGCCAGATTCTCGATAATCTCTCCATGCTTGTCTTTTCTCATCTATAAACTGGGAGTCACAATAGACTCTACCTAATATGGTTGTTGTGAGGATTGACTTAGAAAAAACAGTGGCTGGTGCATAAGAAGTGCTATGTAAGTATTAGCTGTTATTATTGATTTATATTAGTCTCAACACAGCACCAGAATGATCCTGTTAAAATATGTCAGGACTTTACTGGTGGTCCACTGGTTAAGAATCCGCCTGCCAATGCAGGGGACTCAGGTTCAATCACTGGTCCAGGAAGATCCCATGGACTGCAGGGGAACCAAGACTGTTTACCACAGCTGCTAACCCCGTGTGCCTAGAGCTGTGCTCTGCAACAAAAGAAGCCACCACAATGAGAAGCCTGTGCATTGGAACCGGGGAGTAGCCCTTGCTCACTACAGCTACAGAAAGCCCCCGTGAAGCAATGAAGAGCCAGTGCAGCCAAAAATAATATACGTATAAATCAGACCCTGTCACTTCTCTGTTCAGAATCTTCAGTATCTCCTTCAGGATAAAACCCGAAGTCCTTTTCCTCCAAAGCCGCGTGAGTGCTGATCACCTGTACCTCTCCTGTGTGCATTCTGTTCCAGTCACTTGGAGCTTGCGTTTCCTGGCACCCACGGTGATCTTTCCTCTGGCTGTTGCTTCTGCCACATGGAGTGCTCCTTTCTCTGAGAGCCACGTGACCTTTTTCCCTCCCTCCATTCAAAGATCACCTTCTCCGTTGAGGTCTTCTCCAACGACTCTATTTAAAATTAAATCCAAATGCTCTCCATTCCTTTTTTTTCTGCTTTATTTTTCTCCTTAGCACGTATCACTACCTAATATACTATGTATTGTACTTATTTATTTCACTTACTATCTGTCTCTTTCCATTAGACTGTAAGGCCCATGAGTGTAGGATTTTCTCATCTGTTTCTTCACTGATATATTCCCAACACTAAAATAGTACCTGATGCAAAATGGACACTCAATAAATATTTGTTCAATGGATGAATATAAACACACTTAAACCTGACATTCCTGAAGATCTCCCCTTTTAGGTTAACGTCCTGTGATTGCATAATGTATCTTCTTATCTGTAGAGCAGAAGTGTCTGCACTTATACGATCTAAAAGAGGGGCTTCTCAGGTGGCACTAGTGGTAAAGAATCTGCCTGCCAATGTAGCAGATGCAAGAGACGTGGGTTCGATCCCTGGGTCAGGAAGATCCTCTGGAGAAGGAAATGACAACCCACTTCAGTATTCTTGCCTGGGAAATCCCAAGGACAGAGGAGCCTGGCAGGCTATACAACTGAGCCCATACACATCTAAGAGAGGTTAAATGACTTTTCAAGAGCCTCTGGAGCCCAGATCTTGTGACAGACTTCAGCTCTCTTCCCTCCCCTCTGAGCCTCCTGATAACATTGCTCTTTCCTAGACACATTTGCTAAACGGATGGATGGATGGGTGGATGGGTGCATGCATGCAGAAAAGAATCCCCCTCCTCCTTGGCATACAGGCAAAAGATGGTAAAACTAGCCTGAGGAGAAGGCTGGAGTTCGCTTTGACAGCGTGAGGCTGACACGGAGCCCAGCCAGGAGGGAAGGGTCCCTCAGTGCTCATGCCTGGCCATGAATCATCCCTGGTGATTCAGGAGCTGGGAGGCCTGTCAGGGAAACCTCAGATGGAATTGATGTATCAAGGTGTCACTCCCTCCAAGTTGTTTATCAGAAGTGACACTGTGGGAGATTGACAGGTAGTCACTGGACAAATAGACAGATCACAGGCTCATAGGAGATGCCTAGAAGGCCTGATGCTTGGGAAACTTGAGGCCAGGCTCTGGAGGGTGGGGGTTCCACAGAACTCTGCCAGCATTGTGACAGGTGGGCAGGAGGCGTGCTGGGTGGAGCAGTAGTCACCAACATGGGTTCCTGTCCCAAGGACCTCATGGGTCTCTTAGGGTCAGGGATGTTCTTCTTTCTTTCTTTCTTTTTTGCCAGCTTTATTTCTTTTTGCTTTTTTCTTTTCTTTTTCAGAGAGCTAACCACCTCACATCAACCCTACAATGTCCACATGAAAGGGGCCCCTGAGATGTACAGAAAGTATAGGTTGACCAAAACACAGCCTGCCTCTGGGCCCCACATGTGGGGCCATTACACCTTCTCAGATCTGCATCAACCTGCTGTCCACCTCTGTTTAACATGAGAACTATGGCTAATGCCATGCTATGCCCTTAGCACACCTTGTTTTACCTCACAACAGCCAGATACGGTAGCTATTGTATTCCCCATTGGAGAAGGAAATGGCAACCCACTCCAGTATTCTTGCCTAGAGAATCCCGTGGACAGAGGAACCTGGTGGGCTGCTGTCCACAGGGTTAAACAGAGTTGGACAAGACTGAAGTGACTTTCATGTATGCATGCATTGGAGAAGGAAATGGCAACCCACTCCAGTGTTCTTGCCTGGAGAATCCCAGGGACGGGGGAGCCTGGTGGGCCGCTGTTGATGGGGTCGCACAGAGTCGGACACGACTGAAGCGACTTAGCAGCAGCAGCAGCGTTCCTCATATTATAGTAGAAGAAATGAGACTCTAAAGGTTAAATTACTTGTTTGGACCATAGGGCTAGACAGTGGCTGAACCAGGATTGCAATCCAGGTCTGTGTAACTCACCTCCTTCTTAACTACTCAGCATCACTCCACAGACTATCAGAACCTGACTTTCATCCCACCCCTTGGCCAGGTCCTCAAAGCCCATCACTGCCAGGCACTTCCAATGACATACCATTCTTCCAACACATATGTTCTGCTTAAGCCAAACTCATACTTCTTCCAACTCCCATTCTTTTGTGAGTTTCTCAAAGGTCTTGTTGTCTTTGTGCCTCGGAGCTGAGTGAGCGTAGTGCCTGGCTTACAATTAGGGTTAAACAAATGTTTGTTGAATAAAGGAACGACTTGTTTAGATCGCATCTCTGTGCCCTGTAGCTGCCAAATTTGTCTCCATGCCTAGTGTCCAGTCCATATCTCTCCATACCCTCAAAGCCTAAGTTAAAACTCGATATTTTTCTGTTGGTTAGAAGTGGATCTTGGTGTAAAATTTAAACTATATATTATATTATATACCAAAATTTGACAAAGTATAATAAACACCTTGCATGTGTGCTAAATCGCTTCAGTTGTATTTGACTGGTTGTGACTCTATGGACTGTAGCCCACCAGGCTCCTCTGTCCATGGGATTTCCAGGCAAGAATACTGGAGTGGGTTGCCATGCTCTCCTCCAGGGGATCTTCCCAGCCTTCATCTCTTATGTCTCTTGCATTGGCAGAAGGGTTCTTTACCACTAGCACCACCTGGGAACCCCAATAAGCACCTTGAAGTGAAGTGAAGTTGCTCAGTTGTGTCCGACTCCTTGTGACCCTGTGGACTGTAGCCCACCAGTCTCCTCCATCCATGGGATTCTCCAGGTAAGAATACTGGAGTGGATTGCCATTTCCTTCTCCAGGGGATCTTCCCGACCCAGGGATCGAACCCAGGTCTCCCACATTGCAGGCAGATGCTTTAACCTCTGAGCCACCAGGGAAGCCCAATAAGCACCTTAGAAATACATTAATCCTTGCCTCAGTGATTTATTTCTAGGAGTTTATTCTAAATAAAAATAACAAAACACACATAAACAGGAAGAGGTAAATGCCAAGATGTTCACTGCCGCATTGTTTAAGATGACACAAAACAAGAAATCCTGGAATGTCCAATAAGAGAGGATTGGTTAAAGAAACTACATTCTCTTTTATAGTCACACAATAGAATACTTAGTAGTCATTAAAAATAATGAAGATATATATATCTATTGACATAGGAAATTAAGTGAAAAAAGTAGGTTATAAAATAGTACACCCAGAATAATTCGATTTTTATTAAAATTGTATGAATATAAATATATGCATCAAAAAATGTCTAAGAAAACATATATCAACCTGTAGACAATGGTTATCTTCAGGTAGGGATTAAGGGTAATTTTTTTCTTCTTTTTACTTATTCATTTTCTCATTTTCTGCAAAGTACATGTTCAAAAAGAAAGATAAATGGACATTTTCTAAGAAATATTCCCTAATTACTCTTACCTCTCATGCATGTGTGCTCAGTCGTGTCCAACTCTTGTGACCCCCTGGACTGTAGCCTCCCGGGCTCCTCTGTCCATGGGGTTCTCCAGGCAAGAATACTGGAGTGGGTTGCCATTTCCTCCTCCAAGGGATCTTTCCAACCCAGGGATCGAGCCCACGTCTCCCGCATTGCAGGTGGATTCTTTCCTCCCTTATCCTCCCCGGATCAGAAGGCCCCCAGTGCTTGGTACTGTTTCAGCACAGGTGCTGGGTTGGTTTGATTGCAAGAGTCTAGCATGGTTCCCATGGGTGATTATATTCACTCCCCTTATAAACTCTTGGATGGCTGGTGTCCCTTCAATCTGTTGTCGCTGTTTTCTTTTAAACTGCAGAATTCGGTATAGTATATGAGAGCGCTAACATTTTTTCTTTCTCCCCACTGTTTATTCCTATGAGATAGAACATAAAGAGAGCTGAGCTCATGGGGAGAAAGGGGGATGAAGCCATTTCCCCAGGGCTTCAGACCCAAATTAGCCTATGACGCCAAAGGTAATAAATAATCCAGCAACCTCTGAGGTCAGGGCCCTGGCCTCCTCCGCAGCTGCCCTGCCCTCAGAGGTAGGGCACA
>NW_011495071.1:4944460-4945019 GCF_000754665.1 Bison bison bison
GAAATGACCCCTGAAGCCCCACATTCATGCCAGGGTAGCTGGGCAGGCAGGAAGGCCATAGCCACGGACATAGAAGTGTGACTGCCATGGCTTCAAACACATGCCTCGTGGCCCAGTGAGGACAGAGATTTGCTCCTTTTGCAGAGACCAATGGACGAAGATGTTGGAGTCCGCAATGGGATTCTCTGCCCAGGCTTCGGACAAGACTCCGTGGTGCCGTGTGTGAGCTCATGAGGGTAACGAGCGGGGATAGAGGAGGAGCAAGGGTCTAGGGAGAGCAGGTCTGTCCTTGAGAAGGCTCTGAAAATTAGGAAGAAAATTGTCTCTGAGTTTGTCCTGTAGGTGCCACAGGCAGGTGGCAGGAGACTCAGGCAGGGAAAGCTGGGTAGGAAGGCAGCAGCTTTGCCTCATTGCACAAGCGGATAGATGTGGTCCGGGGTCCATCTCGCTCTCAGAGGGGTTCCCAGGGTGGATTTCCCCCGGCTCATCTTACAGGTGCAGCCATTCTTTCATTTCCTTCCAAGCCTCTCGGCCATCAAATTGGTGCACTTACCCTTGT
>NW_011495071.1:4945215-4952063 GCF_000754665.1 Bison bison bison
CCCCGCCGCCCCACCACCGCACCCTGGCCGAATTCCTCTCTGATTTGGCTCTGTGGGCCTCTCCTTCTGGGTTTTGTGAGCTTCAAAGATGCAGCCCAGCCACTCCCAAGCATCAGTCTGCATTATCTTTGCTTCAGGGACGAGGAAGAATGGTACCTTTTGTGCTCAGAATAATGTTGCTTCAAGGAGTTTATATTGTTGGGGTCTGGTTAGGAAGATGGAAACCAAGCCAGGCATTTTAACAGAAAGGATTTGACACAGGGGATTGATTTAACAGACGCAGATAGTTTTTACCTAGGTCTGGGTGAGAAGAGCTTGGGGCTGTCTCAACCCAGAAGCTCCTGGGAGGGCCCCTGCACAGCTGGGATCTAGACCTTAACGGGGGTTGGGGGTAGGGGGTGCAAACAGGCTTCTGATGCACTAGACCCTGAAGGAGGGCCCCAGGGCTGCCTGTGTCTCAGGAGTTAAGAGGAGAGGCTCTGCAGAGCTGGGACTCCATCTGCTGAGAAGGGGAACTCCCTGGCTGGTGCTGGGACCTCTGAGGGGATGTGCAGTGAGCCCAGGACTGGGACAGCCTGGAAACACTACCGCCTCTGGGCAAAGGGCTCCTATGCTGGGGAAGAAGCAGCAAGTGAACAGGAAAGAGCTATCTCCCTGCCTCAGTGTTCCAGTCTCCCTCTAGCTCCCTCTATTGGCAACCAAATAAGAGCTAGGGGGGGTGGGGGGGGTGGGGTGGGGTGGCAGGAGAAAATCAATGTGCAGAGTCCCAGCCCAGGACAGAGTCCCAGTCCCAGCATCACAAAGCAAAACACAGAAAGGTGGGTTTGCAGCTTCATGACTGGCCCGGAGCCTTATTTCCAGAAGATGGATTAATGGGGGGACATTTTCCAGACAGACGTAAGGAACTTCAGAAGGTAGTTGGACTCTGTTATAGCCCATGCACTCGAGTGCTCCTTGAGTCACCACGTCTGCTCTCCCAGTTCTTCACTTTTGATAGGTCTTAGGGCTTTTGCACATTGCATTAAAAAAAAATGTAGGGTGGGCATGTCTCCATCTTATCCCCTTTGGGATCATCTTGATCCTTTGACCCTTGCCCTAGACTGAACAAGGCCCAC
Source organism: Bison bison bison (assembly GCF_000754665.1). Lineage (NCBI taxonomy): Eukaryota > Metazoa > Chordata > Mammalia > Artiodactyla > Bovidae > Bison > Bison bison. The sequence continues at coordinate 4,946,331 of NW_011495071.1, forward strand.
TTCCAAGTCATAGGAAAAATAGAGCTTCAAGTGTCAAACAATAATAGCAAGATATTATCAATGTAGGCCTGTGATTGTGTCGTATAAAAAATAAAACACACACCAGTTAATCAAAGCACTACAGACACTTTTAAGTAATCCCACTTTGGCTTTGCATAACTCCATATACTGCCAGCAGCGCTCTTGTCTACCACCAGAGACCGTAATATACATCAAAAATTCTCCTTTAAATTTATTTTCAGTAAAGATTGGTCTTTTGAACTGCGGCAGTGGAGGCTTAAGGGTACAAAATCTCTCTCGCCTTTTTCTCTTTCTTTTGCTGGCTCCCCTGTCTTTCTCTTTGGTGGGGCGGGGACTCGGGCGGGGGATAAGAGCAGCAGTAGGTTCCACACATCTTGTCGAACCTTCTGTCCTTTGCATGGATCAGTTCCTCTCATCTGCCACTTGATTAAGACATTAAAGCAGGAAGGTGAAGGAAGGTTGAGCTGCAGTGAGAGGGAGTGGGAACAATTCCCTTCCATTCGCCTTGGAGAAAGGCTCCGATTGCTGGGTTCAGGATGGTACTGGGCTTTCCCAGCTATGATGGTGCAGCTGTGGTGCTTTCTCAGAACCCCAGATTGTGTGGGATGCGCAGGGGTACCGAGGACACCCCCACCCTGATGCTGAACCCTGCCTTACTCCCTCACCGACAGGACAGCAAACAGGATAGCCTTCCCAACTTCCCAACAAAGGGGCTGTGGCAGGTCACTTCGTTATGAGAGTACATTTTAGTGGCTAAAGCTAGTCCTAGTGTGAATCAATCAGAATTAATGACTTGATAGCTGTTTGACCTGATGCCAGTGTTTATTATGGTAAAATATACATAGCATAACAGTTGCCATTTTAAGTGTACAGTTCAGGGGCATCAGATTCTTTCACCCTGTTGTGCTACCATCACCACCATCCATCTTGAGAACTGTTTTATGTTCCCAAACTAAAACTCTATACCTTTTAAATCAGGGGTCCCCAGCTCCCGCCACGTAAGCAGGAAGTGAGTGGTGGGGGAGGGCGTGAAGCTTCGTCCGCATTTACAGCCTCTCCCCATCGCTTGCATTTCTGCCTGAGCTCCGCCTCCTGCCACGGTAATTCAGTGGTGTCACAATACATGTCGTGTGTTTGAATCATTCTGAAACCACCCCACCGGTTCGTGGAAAAATGTCTTCCATGAGACCCATCCCTGATGCTTAAAAGGTTGGGGGATCATGGTTTTAAATAATAACCCCCCAACCCCACCCCAGCCTCCAGCCACCACTGTTCTGCTTTCTGTCTCTATGAATCTGACACTCTGGGTATCTCATGCAAGTGAAATCATACTGTATTTCTCTACTGTGACTGGTTTAATTCTCTTAGCACGATGTCCTCACGATTTATCCATGTTATAAGATGTACCCCCTAATGTCAGGTTTTTCCTCTTAATAAACAGAGGGTTGCCAGCTTATGCACTGTTTTTTGCCCTGCCTCAAATGAAGAGTGGGTTAAGGGAAACTTAGAGTGGGGGGAGAGGAGGATGTCTCTACAGACCCTTAGAGCCAGAAGGGGGCTTAAATGTCACCTGACTCTGCCTCCTGACATCAGAGGACACCCTTACTTCTACCTCTGAGCGGAAGGGTGGGCTGATAAGAGTATTTTTTTTAAAAGCAATTTATCATTTTCCCCTCAGAGTTTGTATCTATTATCTCACATGATCAAAACAATCATCCTAAGGTAGGTCCAGGCAGGTCTTATTTTCCTCACTTTACTGAGAGTGACATCAACACCAAAAGAGTAGAGATGAATTTGCTCCTGATCTATCGACCTCTTGCTTCCAGTCTCCATCCTCTCTACAACACCACACTGCTTCCACACTAACACAGGTGTGTAACACTGATTGTATTGGGTTGGCCAAAATACTCATTCAGGTTTTTCCATACTGTCTTATGGAGAAATTAGAACAAATTTTTCTTATCCCAGGATCACTTACCTCTTTTCTATCTTCTTGGAGTTTCTGCCTCAGAGTCCCAAGTCAGTTATCTGAACCTCTTAGATCATGTTCCAGAAAGGGAAAGGGGCCAGTTAGTCACTATCAGATATGAGCTGGGGTGAAGATAGGAGCTCAGAGCAAAGGGACCAATTACACCTGAAATTGCAATTCCATAGCTTCATCCAGGAACCATCTTACGAGTGGGGAGATTCCTTCTAGCATCTGACCCAAGTCTCTTCCACAATCGTAACAATTTTCTTCCCCCTTGTCCTGAGCTCTGTGGGAACAGAGGGGCTGCCACTGTCATTTACGCTGTAAGAGGCAGACCTCTCCCTCAGCCTCCTTGGCTCTTGGCTGAATCTCTCAGTCCTGAGCTTCCATGGGGAAGAGAGGAATTGACCAGTGGAGATTCTCCTTGTCGCCGATCCTGACAGCTGCAGCTGCGTTGTAAGCACTCCGGGTGCCATGAGGGTCATCCCAAGGGCTTTCTCCCCAGGGTCTCCCAAGTCTCGGGTGACATTTAAGAAGCACAAGCTGCCTTCCATCTGTCCACTCTAGGGGTCAGGTGCCCCCAAATGGTACAGGACAGGGGACAAAGGGCAAAGAGAAGCATGTCGATCAGAACATCAGAAGAGGATAAATAAGGACTGTCCTATTGGCTGTCCAGGCCTTCCTTTTGATCTTCTGAAAGGAACACAACTCTCCAATAAATTCTGCAGCCTTATGTAAATAAGCACTGGCCTTTGACCTTCTCTTTAGCCAGTGCCCTGGATTCCTAAGAATGAACACACAGGTACGTGCCCTAGGAGGCTGTAGCAGCTGGGCTGGGAACCATGAAAGACATCCCACAGAGAAGGTGGCGAGACAGTGGGGCCAAATGGTGACATGCAAAAGTGGATAAATGCTATGGAATCTATTTCTCTGGGGATGGGGTGGCTTAGAGGGGCTTCCCTGGGTGGCTTGGTGGTGAAGAATTTGTCTGCACTGCATGAGCTGCAGGAGATGCAGGTTCGATTCCTGGGTTGGGATGATCTCCTGGAGAAGGAAATGGAAACCCACTCTAGTATTCTTGCCTGGGAAATCCCAGGGAGAGAGGAGCCTAGCAGGCTACAGTCCATGGGGTCAGAAAGAGTCGGATATGGCTAAGTACATATGCACAGAGAGGCTGAAAGGTGCTGGCTCCCAAGTAGCCTAGGTGGGAACAGACAAAACAATCTTGGCTGGGCTTGAGCAGCCAAAAGACTCCAGAATCGCAGGTCTGAGCCTCTGGAGTTTTCTTTTCAGCTGCTCCAGCTGCAGTTCCTGAAAGGCTGGCACTTGTGTGAAGCATTCCCAACTCAGACATGAGTCACGCCAACTTATTTTAAGGCCTGACCTCTTCCTGGGGAAGGGACTCCAGCCTGGAAAGCCACGTGCTGGAAGGCGACCATGGCCCCAGGCCAAGGGAAACAGAGGCCCCTGCAGCTCCCTGCCAGCCTCCTCCTTGCTAAGCCCAGTGTCAGCCGAGGCGGCAACATCTGACACCAAGCCCACTCCCTCCCCGGGGCAGGGGTACTTCGACAAGCAGCGCCAGCAGCTCTGGGCCCATGGAGAGCCCACTGAAGGCTGGGGTGGGGCAGCAGGGCAGGGACAGGAGGCCCTGTTTTTTCCCTCTTTCTGGAGGCGCTGGCCTTGTTTCTAAGTCCACACCAAATCTCCCTGTTAGGTCACTGTACTCTTTAGGGGATAAATGGACAAAAGGGAGTCTGAAATCTCATGCTTACTCGACCCAGGGTATTTAAGTCTTTCTATGATTCACAGCCCATTTCCATATTCAGGCCCACTTACAGAGAAGGTCCCAGGGAAACCTCAAAGCTGTTCTGATTGCACGGGCTCATCCTGTGTCTTCCTGAAAGGTTCTCGACTGGCCTCTCAGAGTCGACAGCATCAACGCTTATGAAGAAAAACTAATAGTTCCAGCTGCTAGTCATTGAAAAGTCACTTAATATTTCTCAGTGCAAGGAGCTACACTTAATGGGACACAATGTTTTTTCCCTAAGCAGTTCGAAAAAAACCCTTGACATCCTATTAATAATGTCAAGTTTTATTGGCTCTCTCATTTGACATGATATTAAACTTTTCAGACTCTATCTCAACTGAGGTACAAGGTTGTTAAAATGCGGATGGATTGGAGCATTACAAAACGCAGCATGGAAATGATGCCTCTCCTGGTGAGCACAGAGAGATGGGAAGGGGTGAGACGGAGGGCTCAAGAGACAAATCCTACCTTGTGGAAGACCTCTGAGGACGCTGCCCCTTCCCTTGCTGTTTTTCTCTAACACCAATGGGGCTTCAAAGCTCCATGGCCCTGGGCCACTCATTGTTCTCTGCAAGTTTACTTCCCTTCATAAAATGAAGTGAAAACATCAAAGTCAAGACAATTGACAGAGTCTGTGGAAATCCAAGCAAAGCTTTGTTCCATGGCACTTCCCTGGGCCAGGAAATGCCTGGCTTACTAACAAAAACAACACACAACAAGAATGGCTAAGGTTACTAGGAAGCTTCCATAAGCCTCTCATCCTTCTCCATCAGCGGACACACAGAATGAAAACCACAATCACAGAAAACTAACCAAACTGATCACATGGACCACAGCCTTGTCTGCTGCTGCTAAGTCACTTCAGTCTTGTCCGACTCTATGTGATCCCATAGACAGCAGCCCACCAGGCTCCACTGTCCCTGGGATTCTCCAGGCAAGAACACTGGAGTGTGTTGCCATTTCCTTCTCCAATGCATGAAAGTGAAAAGTGAAAGTGAAGTCGCTCAGTCCTGTCTGACTCTTTGCGACCCCATGGACTGCAGCCTACCAGGCTCCTCTGTCCATGGGATTTTCTAGGCAAGAGTACCGGAGTGGGGTGCCATTGTCTAACTCAATGCAACTATGAGCCAAGCCATGTAGGGCCACCCAAGATGGATGGGTAATGATGGAGAGTTCTGACAAAACATGGTCCACTGGAGTCACTTCAGAACCACTTCAGAATTCTTGCCTTGAGAACCCCATGAATAGCATGAAAAGGTAAAGATAGGACACTGACAGATGAACTCTGCAGGTCAGTGGGTGCCCAATATGCTACTAGAGAAGAGCAGAGAAATAGCTCCAGGAGGAATGAAGAGGCTGAGTCAAAGTAGAAACAACACCCAGTTGTGGATGTGACTGGTGATGGAAGTAAAGTCCAATGCTGTAAACAGAAATACTGCATAGGAACCTGGAATGTTAGGTCCATGAATCAAGGGACATTGGAAGTGGTCAAACAGGAGATGGCAAGAGTGAACATCAACATTTTAGGAATCAGTGAATTAAAAAGGACTGGAATTGGTGAATTTAGCTCAGATGACCATTATATCTACTTCTGTGGGCAAGAATCCCTTAGAAGAAATGGAGTAGCCCTCATAGTCAACAAAAGAGTCCAAAATGCAGTACTTGGGTGCAATCTCAAAAATGACAGATAGATCTCTGTTCATTTCCAAGGCAAACCATTCAATATCACAGTAATCCAAGCCTATGCCCCAACCAGTAATGCTGAAGAAGCTGAAGTTGAATGGTTCTATGAAGACCTATAAGACCTTTTAGAACTAACACCCAAAAAAGATGTCCTTTTCATTATAGGGGACTGAAATGCAAAAGTAGGAAGTCAAGAAACACCTGGAGTAACAGACAAATTTGGCCTTGGAGTACAAAACAAAGCAGGTCAAAG
>NW_011495071.1:4952163-4972639 GCF_000754665.1 Bison bison bison
GAAATCAGATTGAGTATATTCTTTGTAGGCAAAGATGGAAAAACTCTATACAGTCAGCAAAAACAAGACCGGAGCTGACTGGCTCAGATCATGAACTCCTTATTGCCAAATTCAGACTTAAATTGAAGAAAGTAGGGAAAATCACTAGACCATTCAGGTATAACCGAAATCAGATCCCTTATGATTATACAGTGGAAATAACTAATAGATTCAAGGGATTAGATCTGATAGACAGAGTGCCTGAAGATCTATGGATGGAGGTTTGTGACATTGTACAAGAGGCAGTGATCAAGACCATCTGCAAGAAAAAGAAATGCAAAAAGGCAAAATGGTTGTCTGAGGAGGTCTTAAAAATAGCTGTGAAAAGAAGAGAGGTAAAGGCAAAGGAGAAAAGGAAAGATATACCCATTTGAATGCAGAGTTCCAAAGAATAGCAAGGAGAGATAAGAAAGCCTTCCTCAGTGATCGATGCAAAGAAATAGAGGAAAACAGTAGAATGGGAAAGACTAGAGATCTCTTCAAGAAAATTAGAGATACCAAGGGAACATTTCATGCAATAATGGGCTCAATAAAGGACAGAAATGGTATGGACCTAACAGAAGTAGAAGATATTAAGAAGAGGTAGCAAGAATACACAGAAGAACTATACAAAAATTATCTTCATGACCCAGATGCAAGATGGTGTGATCACTCACCTAGAGCCAGACATCCTGGAATGTGAAGTCAAGTGTGCCTTAGGAAGCATCACTACAAACAAAGCTAGTGGAGGTGATGGAATTCTAGTTGAGTTATTTCAAATCCTAAAAGATGATGCTGTAAAAGTGCTGCATTCCTTATACCAGAAAATTTGGAAAACTCAGCAGTGGCCACGGGACTGGAAAAGGTCACTATTCATTCCAGTCCTAAAGAAATCCTAAAGAAAGGCAATGCCAAAGAATGCTCAAACTACTGCACAGTTGCACTCATCTCACACGCTCGCAAAGTAATACTCAAAATTCTCCAAGCAGGCTTCAACAGTATGTGAACCATAAACTTCCAGATGTTCAAGCTGGTTTTAGAAAAGGCAGAGGAAGCAGAGATCAAATTGCCAACATTCGCTGGATCATGGAAAAAGCAAGAGAGTTCCATGGATCATGGAAAAAGCAAGAGAGAAGTAGAAAAACATCTACTTCTGCTCTATTGACTACACCAAAGCTTTTGACTGTGTGGATCACAATAAACCATGGAAAATCCTCCAAGAGATGGGAATACCAGACCAACTGACTTGCCTCCTGAGAAATCTGTATGCAGGTCAAGAAGCAACAGTTAGAACTGTACACGGAAAAACAGATTGATTCCAAATAGAGAAAGGAGTATATCAAGGCTGTATATTGTCACCCTGCTTATTTAACTTGTATGCAGAGTACATCATGCTAAATGCTGGGCTGGATGAAGCACAAGCTGGAATTAAGATTGCTGGGAGAAATATCAATAACCTCAGATATGCAGATGACACTACCCTTATGGCAGAAAGTGAAGAGGAAGTAAAGAGCCTCTTGACGAAAGAGAAGAGTGAAAAAGTTGTCTTAAAATTCAACGTTCAGAAGATGAAGATCATGGCATCTGGTCCCATCACTTCATGGCAAATGGATGGAGAAACAATGGAAACAGTGAGAGATTTTATTTTCTTGGGCTCCAAAAATCACTGCAGATGTTGACTACAGCCATGAAAGTAAAAGATGCTTACTCCTTGGAAGAAAAGCTATGACCAACCTAAATAGCATATTAAAAAGCGGAGACATTACTTGCCAACAAAGGTTCATCTAGTCAAAGCTATGGTTTTTCTAGTAGTTATATATGGATTTCTTTCTTATAAAGAAAGCTGAGTGCTGAAGAATTGATGCTTTTGAACTGTGGTGTTGGGGAAGATGTTTGAGAGTCCCTTGGACTACAAGGAGATCCAACCAGTCCCTCCTAAAGGAAATATGTCCTGACTATTCATTGGAAGGACTGATGCTAAAGCTGAAACTCCAATACTTTGGCAACCTGATGTGAAGAGCTGACTCATTTAAAAAGACCCTGATGCTGAGAAAGACTGAGGGCAGGAGGAGAAGGGGACAACAGAGGATGAGATGGTTGGATGGCATCCCTGACTTGATGGACATGAGTTTGAGTAAGCTCCAGGAGCTGGTGATGGACAGGGAGGCCTGGTGTGCTGCAGTCCATGGGGTCGCAGAGTCAGACAGGACTGAGTGACTGAACTAAACTGAACCCAACTAAAGGTTACTAGTGCCAACACATGGCTGACTTTGTTCTCGGTGCTTTACCGTATTAACTCCTCTTGGCTCCTTATGACAACTGCATGTTGCTGTTTAGTCGTAAAGTTGTGTCCCAGTCTTTGTAACCCAGGGACAACTGGATTAATTACCTGCTATTGCAGTCCTCATTGGGCTTCCCAGGTGGCCTTAGAGGTAAATAACCTGCCTGCCAATGCAGGAGATGTGGGTTCAATTCTTGGGTTGGGAAGATCCCCTGGAGAAGGAAATGGCAACCCACTCCAGTATTGTTGCCTGGAGAATCCATGGAGAGTCCACAGGGTCACAAAGAGTTGGACACAACTGAAGTAACTTCGCACTCACGCACACACACTGTCCTCATTGTCCCCATTTTGAAGGTTCAAAACTGAAAGAAAAATTTGCCCAAATCTCAGAGCTAGTAAGTAACACACCTGGGAATCCTATCCTAGCAGGATGTAGGTTGCCACTAAAGACTTAACCATTCTTCCACTCACTGGGACCCAGTTTGGAAATGGAGTGTCCCAGCTGCAGAGGTTAGGGACCCCAGCCTGGTCCTTACACCTCTTGCCATTCCTGCCATCTCTCCCTGTTTCACTGTGGGGACCTGACGTGAAGTAAGCAAGAGGTTTCTTGCAGACAAGCATTGACTCTGCCTGTCAGGCACAAAACCATAAATAACATATATTAAGCAAAGAATACACCAGCAACCCAATAATGCTTGTCTAAAGCCATTTTGATGTTGGAGAGCTACAGTAATACTTTTATGCTTTGTTTAAAGAAATTGTTTCCAGCATATTTGTAGTGAAATCACTCCAAAGAGTTTATTTTGGATGATTGATTTATAGGAATCTGGCTTACACGCCCAGAGGATGACACTTAAATCATATCTTCTTTTCATTTATAATAAGGAACAAAATGATCATATTTTGACAAGTCTGATCATTTGGGGGGTTGAGCAGGTTCCCTCGGTGGGCTCAGTCTATAGCTCACAGAACTGAGAGAATATTATTACATCTCATTAAAATCAGCTGCAGCTGCTTCATCTGGCTGCCCCAAGAAAAGAAAGCGATGGGCGGTTTACCCTGGAGTAGGCTGCCTACTGATTTTTAAGAACGGGACAACAGGAAGTACCTTCAGTTGTGACTGTCAAACCCCGCTGCCTTGGGTTTGAATTTACAGCACCTCCTTAAAGAAGACCCCCTCTGTCCCCCACAAAGGAGTGACTCGACTCACAAGGCTTTCTGCGCCCTCCCCTTGATGCTGTTGTGGGCTCTGACCTTCTGACCCTCTGACCCCACAGAGGCCTCATCACGTTCCCAGGCCTGGTGGGAATCTTAGCAAGGGTGACATTTGCTGCTTTAGTGCCTGTCTTCTCATTAGACCCAAAACGTCAGACTGTAGCCCTTGCTTGTTTTCAGATTTGCAGCTAGAACAGACGCTACCTGCATCCCATCCCCAGACCCATGCTGCTGCTCCTGTATTTGTACACAGCTGCTGGGCTGGGCTTTGGGTCAGTCCTGTCCTGCCAGAAGGGTCTTCTTTCTCCTCTCCTTCCCTTGCACACCACGGCAGGCATTCTCCTCTGATCTCCGTCTCTGGCAGGAGCCCGGCCCTCCACTCCTCCCGCTTCTTGGGAAGATGAGAGTTCAGTCTGTGACAACCACACAGTGAGAAGACCAGGAAAGTTCTCCTGGAACAAAACCTCCCCAAGTTCTCGGGGGCCGTGGAGGTCTGCGTAAGAGGAGTCCAGTGAAAGATCTTCCTTCTCTCATCTCCCTCTTTCATCTTCCGTAATCCCCTCCCCTCGACTTATCTTTCTTTTTCTCTCTGTCCCCAGCGCCCCGCCCCTCCTTTCTATTCACCATCAAGAACAGCCAATTTAGCGGGCAGCCGGACAGCTCCAGCGAAGCCCCTGGGATCAGTGGCTGTAGGGAATGGCGCAGCCAGAAGGGAAAATCAAAGATGAAATGAGCATTTGGATTGTACTGAAACTGAAGCTTAGCACCTTCTATGCATTATTCATGTGTGACATTGTCACCCCCTCAGCACACTCTCCACTGAGCTACAACAGAGCCCAGAATCCTAGTGGCTTTGAACTACTTTGCTCTGTGACACTTATCTCTCCGCAGGCCTGCAAATGGCCCCGACAAAGCTGCGTTCTGGTCTGACTGGTACAGCTGCAGGCCCAGTGAACGGGAAATCTCTGTCACACCAGAGGGCCAGACCTTCAAGGAGTGGGTCACAATGCTCATTTGGTGTTGAACGCTCAATGCCTGAACCAAATATTCAAAATCTTACACAAGCTTCTGGCATCTATTTGATTGTTTTAAAATGTGAATTATGGACCTTTGGGGCAAGTCATTAGATATCTCTGAGCCTCAGTGTTCCATACGTAAAACTTAGAGCCATCATGACTTTCTTCCGGGGATGAAGTGAGAACTACATTAGTTAATACATGTAAAAGTGTTTAGTAAACTGTAAAATACTGAATGATTATAATAGCAGTTAAGGAAGGCTGAAATGTATTGGGCATTCACGATGTGCTGGCCATTATGTTCTGTGCACGTGCTCATTTAAGCCTCTCAAAACTCCCTTTGAGGTTGGTACCATATTATCCCCTTGTTTACAGATGAGAATCAGAGAAGTGAAGGCAAGTTCACAGCCTGGGAGGGGCCCAGCTGGGATTTCAACTCAGAACTGTCTCCCAAGACCCCATTCTTACTGTGGCAGCAGAGTATGATTATTGTCATTATCACTATCATCATGATCAATGAAGAGCAGTTTACTCTCTCAGTTTTGCACACAAACACAAATATTGATTTACTACCATATCACAGATTTTCCCTTCCTCAGAATGCCCTGGACTGGGGACATCCCTGTTGGTCCACTGGTTAAGACTCTGAGCTTCCAACGCGGAGGACATGGGTTCGATCTCTGGTCAGGGAATTAAGATCCTACATGCCGAGGGGCAACTAAGCCTCAACTAGAGAGAAGCCTGTGGGCCCCACAAAGAAGAAGCCACATGCTGCAATTAAGATCTGATGCAGCCAGAAATTAAAAATAAAAAAGAAGAAGAATGTCCTGGACTGGAGGCAGTAAGATATCCTGATTCAGTTTGTACCAGTTTTCCCTGGACCTGAAGGAGTGGGCCAGAGGCTATTTATTTGTAAGGCTGGCTGGCAAGGGTTGACTCCAGCTTGAGACTTCTGGAATGGGAGGTACTTTGGAGGTCCAACCCTGCCCCCTGTGGATCCCCAGAAGCAAGCTTTCACCCATTTTCTTTGAAACCCATCTATGGAGAAAATCAGGGGTGAGCTACTTTCTCCAGGAACTGCCACAGAGATTCGGGAGAGCTGTATGTAGAGAAGAGGCCGTGTGCAGCCCCTTTGATGGTGCCAATGGCAGATCTTTCCAGAGGATTACGGTGACATGACACTGAGCCCTCCTCACGGGCAGAATTTGGAATAATTACCCAGGGCAGACTCACTCAAAGAGGCAGTAAGCTGGCTAAGGCTCTTAGAAGGCAGGCCTGATGACATTGTTATGTATCCGTCCCAAGGCTCAGGACGCCGCGGGGTCGGGTATTAGCTGATTATCTGATTCTGTCAGCAGAGAGCTTTCAGCGAGTCCAAGGAGCCAGCCCCCAGATTTGCTCCAGGAGACGCTAAGCTCAGACACCTGCAGAGGGTCCTTGTGTGAGTCTTGCCTCTGGGAAGCATCCTGGGCATGCATCACCAGGTCCTGTGTAGAAGTGGAGGCGGAAGCAGTGACCATCTTCCAGGGGTTCTGGGATTTTTGGGGCAGGTTAGTGGGCAGGTCTGTGCTTCCCTCCGTCCTAAACCCGATCTATTGGCTCTCTCTCCTGTAAAGACTTTAACACCACTAGACATTTGGTTTCAGTGGTCAAAACGTTTTCCACCTGCAGCCTTGCTGGGGTTTTGAAGGTGATGTCGGAGTGGGTGGACAGGAGAATGTGAGGAAGAGCCCTTTTCGGGACAGACAGAGCTCGAGGTCCAAGGCAGGAAGCTGTGTAGGTGGGCATATTTCAATCAGGAGAGGCTCAAATGGCAGCAAGAGGGATGAAGTTTAGACACAAAGAACTTAGACTTTGAAAGTAAGCCAGAATGCCTTTAGAAATTGTTATAATAACTATATTTTATTGTATAGTCTATTTGCTATTCTAAGAACTTTCTTTTATGGCATCGTTTAATCCCACCAATGACATTATGGAAGAGATATGCCCATTAGATTTCCATTTTATAGCTAGGAAAGCTGAGGTTCAGATGAGTTGAATAACTTATCCAAGGCCAACAGCTAGAAAGGGACAGAACCAGAATTTAGATCCAGGCAATCTGATGCCGGAGCCTGGGCTCCTAACTGCTGCCTTCCACTGTGTCTCTAGACAGAGTGGAGAAATAGGGAAGATAGTTCTGTCTGGCCCGGCTGGGTATACAGCCAGCAGACAAAGAGACGTGTGTTAAGGACTTTGTCAGTTAGTGAGTCTCTAAAGAGTGTGGGATTCTCTTAGACTGTGAGCTTGGCCTTCTCACTGATATGGCTCCCTCCCTTTCTTCCTTTCCATACACTTTCTCCAAACTGCACCCATCCACAAGCTACAGGGAGTACAGAAATGAGGAGGAGGGATGCCTCTGCCCTGGATACTTCTGTCCACGTCTGCTTTGCTCAGGGTACAGTTGCCTGACCCACACCTGTTATGTTGGGTCACCAACTGCCAAGTAGGGTGAAGGGGTCAGTCACCTTTTCCATCCATCCTCCATCCAGATCTGAGTTATCTCGCACAAGTGGTGCCCTCTGACCCCACAGCTCTGGTTCTCCTGGTCTCCTTTTTAGTCTAGCTGGTTTTTATCTGGCTCAGGAATCCTTGTCAGTTTCAAGAGTCCCCCTCCCCTGACCTGTTAATAAACATTTCCTGTGTTATCAGAATATTCCCTAATTCATTCCCTTCTGTCCCTGAAAATCTAAATCCTATTTCAGTTAATGTCCTTCATTTTCATTTATAAAGACAGATACAAAATAATTATTTCCTATCTCTGTGGTTTCCTTATCTCTTGTCCTAATAATGCCTTCGGCAGATGAACATTTCCCGTCAGTTGAAACAGCATGTTTGTTTTTTGTTCTTTAAAGAAGAAAAATAAAATGCTTTCTTGGGCTTTGTCTCATCTCTTCCTTTTCAGCCCTTCTTGGCCCCATTCCTCTCTTCTTCTCTGTTTCTTCCTGGGTACCTCTCTCTCCATCTCCGAATCCCCTCCCCCACTGCCCGGACCCTTGCCCAGCCACACTGGGCTCCCCCACTCTCCTGTTGTTGTTGAAGTCTCTCTGCAGCCTCACATCTGAATTTCATCAGCCCCTGAGCCTGCCTGTGAGCTCAGGTACCCTAGCTAGTAAAATTGGTTTGGATGAGCAGATGCAGTTTCAAAAAGAAACATTCTTTGGTTTCGTCTCATGAAAACTAGTGAGCAGAGAATTCACAGTTCTCTTCTCCGGGCTCCTCTTTGAAGTGTTTGATTGAAAGAAGAAGGGATGAAAAGGGATGCAGGGTGGGGATAGTGGTGGGCATACGGATTCCAGATTTAAGTAGCAACTCTGAAACCTGGACCCAGACTTCCAGGGACCCTCTCTGTTCCCTGCCATTTGAGTTGGAGCAACACTGTATTTTTTTTTTTGTCAGTGTTAAAGAAAGAAACGCTCCTTATTTTTACATTATGAGAATAAATAAAATAAAGTGATAGACATCCTTTAATTTATATGTTTTTTGTCCACGACACATGGCATGTGGGATCTTAGTTGCCCAACTAGGGATCGAACCTGTCCCTTGCACTGGGAGTGGAGAGTTCTAACCACTAGGTCACCAGGGAAGCCCCAACACTGTTATTTTTGTTCTCTATTTGATCCAGTCTTTCCCCCTTCTCTCTTTTATTTTGGGATAAAACTCAATACAGATTTTAAGTCTGGGTTTTGGGAGAATGTCTTTAACCAAAGCAGACTGATTTTACGGGGATCAGTTCTGTTCTCGGCAGAGTTGTTCAAATCCAACAGTTGGCACCAGCCAAGCACCTTCCATGTATCAGCTACATAAGTGATCTCATTTACAGTCACAGCCACTCTGTTTCTAGGTGCCTTTTTTTCCTTATTTCACTCACGAGGAAACTGAGGCCCACAGAGACTAAGTAACTTGCTCCCAGCACTCGACCAGCAATGATATAGCTGGGCTCAGAGCCCAGGTCTGCCTGACCCCACAGCCTGTCCTCCCAACTAGGGTAATTTCTTCCTTCATGCCCTCTGTTCTCTAACACCTGGGCCTTCAAGAGGGAAAAAAAATGCTGTCACTCTTTCAGCTTTAAAGTCTTTGTCAAGGCCAAGAAGCAACTCTGAAGAGCTCTTTGTCAAGATATCTAATGGATGGACCCGGAGCGCTTTTATCATTCATGGGGAATGCGATTACGAGACACAGAAAGGAAACCGCAAGAGAAAAATGTTTGAAAGCCTGGTGATAGGGAGAGGTCAAGGACTGCTGGATGGGCACCCAAGATGCTCTCTAAACCAAATCCCTTCATTTTAAAGTCAAGGAAACAGGCCTGGGAGGGGTGGGTCTCATCCCTGCCTTCACTTGGCAGCTGAAACACGCTGATATAGCCGCAGCCCCCAGACAGCTCCACTTCACCTTCTGGAAACTGCATGAGAATTGGCTGGGGGAGGCCAGGAATAAGACACCTTCCCCTGTCAGACCCAGACTTGGGATAAAAAGAGGTTTAAGGAGGCCAGCACTGGCCAGATGGTTAAGGAGCAATCATGAGACTAACACTCCCCTAGATGACCAAGCTCTGAAAGGGGACAGGTGTCCTTGAGGCCCCAACTCCAAATGAGGCATCCTTTGCTAGTCAGTGGATTGGGCTGATCAACCAGTGCTGTCTTTCTTCTGGCTCCCTGGAAGGTCCTGGCCTGGAGGGTCAGTGACCTGGTTGCCCCTGTACTTGGATTCAATGCTGCTGCTGCTGCTGCTAAGTCGCTTCAGTCGTGTCCGACTCTGTGCGACCCCATGGACTGTAGCCCACCAGGCTCCCCCATCCCTGGGATTCTCCAGGCAAGAACACTGGAGTGGGGTGCCATTGCCTTCTCTGTGGATTCAATGAGATGTACGTAAACCTTACAAAATGTCATCAATACAGTCTGTGCAGTTCAAACCAGAGGGCAAGAAGGATAACGCCAGCAAGAAGGGTCCCCTAGCTGGAAACTATCTGAAAAGCAGTGTTAAGCAACTGTTTCATAGAATGGGTCACCCAAACCCCAAACCTAGCCAGTTGAGATAGCATCATCCAGTTGACATAACCAGCAAGTATTAGTTGCTCAGTTGTGTCCAACTCTTTGCGACCCCATGGACTGTAGCCCGCCAGGCTCCTCTGTCCATGGAATTCTCCAGGCAAGAATTCTGGAGTGGGTAGCCATTCATGTCTCCAGGGGATCTTACCAACCCAAGGATCAAACCCAGGTCTCCTGCACTGCAGGTGGATTCTTTACTACTGAGCCACCTGGGAAGCAGCACATTAAACTATTGGTATTTAGTATAGCCACTAGGGAGAAGGCAATGGCACCCCACTCCAGTACTCTTGCCTGGAAAATCCCATGGACGGAGGGCCTGGTGGGCTGTAGTCCATGGGGTCGCTAAGAGTCGGACACGACTGAGCGACTTCACTTTCACTTTTGCATTGGAGAAGGAAATGGCAACCCACTCCAGTGTTCTTGCCTGGAGAATCCCAGGGACGGGGGAGCCTCATGGGCTGCCGTCTATGGGGTCCCACAGAGTCAGACATGACTGAAGTGACTTAGCAGCAGCAGCATAACCACGAGAGAGAACAGTATGGAGGTTCCTTAAAAAACTAAAAATAGAGTTATGATAGGGTTCAGGGGTCCCATTCCTAGTTATATGTTCAGAAAAGGATGAAAACTCGAGTTTGAAAAGATACATGCACCCCGATGCTCATAGCAGTATTATTTTAAAAAGACCTAAATGTCCACGAACAGATGAATGGATACAGAAGACATGGTATATATATATATGTGTGTATAAGATGGTGGATTTTGAAACGATCTGAACATATGTTAATTCACTGGGGGATCAGAACCTTGGAGGATGGGGAAAAGAGTGAGCGAAGACTGAGAAAGGGAGGGGCAATCCTGAAATGTGGCTTCCTAGACACCGAAGAAACTCTGCCAACCTCACATTGTTACTGACAGCTGTTCCAGGGTGAAGGGAGATGTTACAGGGTCTAGAGGAGAGGAAGCCTGGTCTGACAATTCTCAGAGCTGAATTCTGGTCCCGTAGCTGCCTCTCTGGGCTTCATTTCTGGTCCCAAAAGATGAGGGTATGTGGCTATCAGTATTTTCCAAACTTCAATTTATTCAAGTCGTATTTTTATGAGTTTTGTCAGAACTTTAAATATGTTTCTTTCAGTTGGCTTAGTTAAAAATTTTGTCCTCGCTCTAAACATGCTATGCAACATACCCAGGTTTGGTGTGCAAGTCATTTTTTTTTTCTAACGTGGATTACAAGAAGCTTAATTATTAATTTTCTTCAAGGCTCATCTGTGTATCACCTAAGTTACCTTAGGTCCCACCTTCTGAGGAACTCTGAGTTGAGCGATGGCAAGCCCCCTCCATCTCTGTGATTCTGTGACGCATTGCACAGGGAGGACAAGATTTGCAGAAGCTCTGAGTCCCTATTGGGAAAAAGAAAAGCATACGCATGTTTCACGGATGCTGAAGCCAGATTCTGGGAGGAATGACAAAGTCATTTGCTAATTGCAGCCAATTATTCTATCGGGTGGTACTGGTAAGGAAAATGACTTCAAGTCTAGAGTTGTCTTGGAAAGAATTACCATACTGGTAAATAATTTTGACTCGAGTAATTTTTAATGCTAAAATTTGCTACGAGTATTTAGAGAATTTTTAAAAAATGCCTCCATTAGAGCTTATGAAGGCAGTTTTATAATTAATGACCCACCAGTCATACCTGTAATGTGGGGTGTAAAGAAGAAACAGTAACTATATGTTTTGTTTTTTTTTTTCCTTTTTCTGAAGAGCAGATTTATTTTCTCTCAGCCCCCTCAGGGCCTGAGAGCACCCACAGGAAGGTGTCCTAGGTTATTATTCATCCTTCATTCTAAAGAAACAAACTTCATCATGGTAGACTATGCACTGTGTATTTCCAACTGGGTCTCTCATTCCTCCTGTGTCTTTTCCTGGCCGTGGGGAGGGTGGCTGGTTTCTTCCCTTTCCTCTGTGATTCAGTTGCATTACCTAGAAAATGAATATAAGGTGACATGGGCTGAGGACTGTTATTCTTAGTCACTATGAGTGTGTGTGAATGTACCTATACATACGTACACATATATATTGTATATTTATACACACACATATATTATAATAAAGAGATGTTGCATCTTTAAGCAAATGCTTACACTAGACTATGTGGAATAATTTTATTATTTTATCATTTTATTTATTCTCATTTCGGAGAAAGTGATGGCACCCCACTCCAGTACTCTTGCCTGGAAAATCCCATGGACAGAGGAGCCTGGTGGGCTGCAGTCCATGGGGTCGCTAAGAGTCGGAGACGACTGAGCGACTTCCCTTTCACTTTTCACTTTCATGCATTGGAGAAGGAAATGGCAACCCACTCCAGTGTTCTTGCCTGGAGAATCCCAGGGACGGGGGAGCCTGGTGGGCTGCCGTCTATGGGGTCGCACAGAGTCGGACACGACTGAAGTGATTTAGCAGACTTAGCAGTATTCTCATTTATTAACTACCTTTAAAATATTTCTATTCATCCTTAGTCCATCCATCCATCTGCCCATGTGACAAATATCCATCAAGTATCACTTACATGCTTTACCATGAAGGGAGATACAAAAGAGGTGTGAGAGAGAGTTCCTTCCTTTTAAGACCTTGGAATCTGTTCATCAAAAAGATGTGTTCAGGGACCTCCCTGGTGGCACAGTGGATAAGAATCCTCCTGTCAACGCAGGAATCTCCCTGGTCTAGGAGATTCCACATCCCATGGAGCAACTAAGCCTGTGTACCCCAGCTACTGAAGCCTACATGTTGCAACTACTGAAGTCCAAACCCCCAGAGCCTGTGCTCCACAGCAGGAGAAGCCGCCACAGTGAGAAGCCTGTGCACCACAACTACAACTAGAATAGCCCTGCCCACTGCCCCTGCCACTGTTTGCTGCAACTAGATAAAGCCTGTACACAGCAATGAAGACCCAGACCCAAAATAAATTTTGAAAAAAGATATGGACAGATGATTATTCACTCATCACATGGCCTAGTGGGAACCAACGATCCCAGGAATGATGCTGCGGGCTGACGTTCTAAAGTGAAAGCGAAAGTCGTTCAGTCGTGTCTGACTCTTTGTGACCCCATGGACTGTAGGCTCCTCTGTCCATGGAATTCTCCAAGCAAGAATACTGGAGTGGGTAGCTGTTCCCTTCTCCAGGGATCTTCCCAACCCAGGGATCAAACCCAGGTCTCACGAATTGTAAGTGAATTTTTTACCATCTGAGCCACCAGATAAGCCCAAGTATACTGGAGTGGGTAGCCTATCCCTTCTCCAGAGGATCTTCCCGAACCAGGAATTGAACTGGGGTTTTCTGCATTGCAGGCGGATTCTTTACTAGCTTTGCTACCAGGGAAGCCCCTAAACATTCTGTTTTAAGAATTTAAGAAATAACTGTTTTAAGAATTCAGAGAAGGGGGGAGAGATATTTGTAGGGTGCTGGGTTCAAAAAGTATTTAAGGAGGAGGGGAGACTTGAGCAGGTTATTAAATGATGGGTTGTATTTCTGTTGGTAGAGAAGATAGCAAAGGGTAATAATCAGACATTTAAGATAATCAGTTCTGCCATCCACTTGCTGTGGGCCTTTTGGCAAATCTCTTAACCTCTCTGGCCCTCAGTGTTTTCCTCTGTAAAATGGATTGGATGGGTTGCTTCAAAATTTTATGACCCAATGAAAATCTAGACAGGGGAAGAGTTTGAATGATTTTGGTAACCAGGCAGGGCAAAGGCTTAATGATCTTTGGAAGACCTTATCTGATTTTCCCAAAGTGACTGTTCTGCATCAGAAAGAGTGGGCTGTCTTTGAACTGGGGGCCATAGCCTGGGGGTCTGATCTGAATTCCTTTTCCCGGGACTGGAAGAAACACAGCCTCACTATCTTTGCCAACAATTGCCTGTGGCAAATTTAGTACCCTCCTTGATGTAGCATTTGGAGGAAATTTTTCCATGAAAACAAAACTTTTTGCTTAATTATTCAGCACACTCATGCATTTAAAAATACTGTCCACTCTCTAACTAGCTGTCTTTTAAACAAAGCTTTTTGGTTCCCAAGGAACTGGGCTTCCATTGTCTACGGTTTCCTTATAAAGAACTTTGGGCCAGGGATAATCCCAGATGTCCCCAGGCTTAGAGACAAGCTTCCCCAGGCAGAAAGAGGTGTCTAAACTGTCTCTCTGCAGAGATGTGAGGAAGGCACAGCCAAGTTCCCTGGTGGCTGATACAGGCAGAGCGTGGATGGGCTTAGAGGATAAGACAAGGTCATTTGCCCAAATGTGGATGGTGTTTTAGAAGATCAGAGAAGACTTTCTCTACACTGTCTCTTGATTCAGCTGTATTTATCCATTCACCTAAGATCCATTCATCTAGCCATTCATAACATATATGCATTGCCTACTCTGTGTCCCAACCTGTTCTAGCTCCTGAGACCCCACGCATGGAGAAGAATCAGTATAGGACAATTTTCAGGGGAAAATGGAAATTTTCCAATGGCCTAGAGGAAGCCTCATAATTTTTGCTCTACCCCCAATTTAATATCTTTGATTTCTTTCACGCTTTGTAGTTGCAATGCATTTAGGGTGTTTGTGTCAACTGATGGAGTTTTCCATCTTGAGGGGTCAGACCTCAACTCCCAGAGGACAGAACAGTATCTGTATCACTCACTTCATACATAGTTCAGCCCAACCTTAGATCAACAGAAGCCCAATGATGGAAAGATTCAGAAAATGAAATTCTATTTATCAAAACAGCAGTCCACTTTGATGCCAAATTTACAGCATTTAATGCAGTCACCAGCCTACGTGTGTCCCCTTAATATTCCAGCCTGCTTCCCCAGCCTCTTTGCTGAAGATGCCAGGAATGGCAAGATCAAAAGAAAGAGAGGATGACTGAAGTTGGAATCATGAGTCATTGTAGAAAGAAGCCACAGAGTCACAAGGGATTGGCACTTTGCTGGTGACCCTGCCAGAGGGTCTTTCCACCACCACTCACTCACTTTCTCTGGGGAGCTGCCTTCCTTCCAGTGGAGACAGAGGAGTGGGTTTGAATGTTGGGGGATGGAGCAGGGTTTGAGGAATGAGATTTGCAACCATCTCCAACCTTGTGTCACCAAGATAGTTTAAGCTTACCATCTGATTTCTATAAACAGAACAGAAGGTGATGAGCAGAAAGCATCATTAAGAAAGCATTTAGGTAGATATCTGGTCGAACTGCCTATATTACAGTCCCCAAAGAGACTGAGGAATTATTAAATTAGCCATGACCTTTGGTTTCTTCTTCTGTGAAGTCTGGATAAGATTACCTATCTTGAAGGCATTTGTGAAGATGAGATTTTTCTTTCTTTTTTTTTATTAAATTTATTCACAAATATGGATCTATATTTGAATTGGCCATTCTATTCCACTGGTTGTCAGTCATTCCTGTGTCTAAACCATACTATATTATTAGAGCTTCCCAGTTTTATTTATTTATTTATGGCTGTGCTGGGTCCTTGTTGCTGCATGTGGGTTTTCTCTAGTTGTGGCAATCAGGGGCTACTCCCTAGGTGTGGTGCACAGGTTTCTCACTGTGGGAGCTTCTTTTGTTGCAGAGCATTGGCTCTAGGTGAGTGGGCTTCAGTAACTAGGGCACATGGGCTTACTTGCTCCTCGGTATGTGGGATCTTCCTGGACCAGGGATTGAACCCGTGTCATCTGCATTGGCAGATTCTTAACCACTGGACCACCAGGGAAGTCCCCTGTGATGATTAGCTTTTTTTTTTTTTAAATGAAAGATAATGTATGTGAAGTCACCTAAAAGATAATGTATGTGAAGGCACCTAACACAGTGGTGGTTGGTACAAAACACAACTAATATTTGTTACTTGAATCTGGATCTGAATCCTAGAGAAAGGAGGAAGGTTTCTCAAAGAAAATGGTCTCTAAGCTGGACCCGGTCAACTGCTAAGAACATTTTGGCCAATAAGATGCTGCCTTCCAGTGACCTCCTTCATGGACAGTCTATCTTGCAAATGGCTCTTCTGACATTGACTTTAAAAACAAAATGATTACCCTGAGCTCCTTTTGGAAACATAAAGAACATAGTGCAAAGAGATCACAGCCCTCCTTGGATTCCATGATTTGCCCATGCTAAGAGCCAGGAGGTCTCTGGGACCCTTGGCATTGAGCCCTTGACATAAGCTATGATTTCTGGGCAGGCAGGAGAAAATAAAAGCCCAGTGTTTTGTCAATAAGTGTCTCAACTCTGTATTGCTAAGTGTATTCTTTCCAATTCCCCATTCCTTTCTTACATTAAAAGGTGAAAGGGCAGAGATTCTCCATCTCCTCTAAGGACAAAATAGCAGAGAATAGGCTAACACTATGAACGTGAGGATATAAGGTAGACATTGGCAAGAACTTCTAAACAGAAAGGAAAGGATTAAAATTGGCACGGATAGCCAGGACTGGCCCTAGACTGTTTTTCAAGCACCTTTAAGAAAGGGAGGGGCTACCAACTACTGTCTACCTGAGGCATCATAAGATCACCTTGTAAGTTTTCTTCCAGATTCCCCAGAGACTAGCAGTAGGGAAGCAGCTGTCACACTGAGCTTAAGAAGCTGCTGAGTGTGGTCAGGGTCAGAGGCAGTCCCTTAAAAGGGTACGTTTCATCTCTGCTGCCATTTGGTAAAGGAAGGCACTGGGCTGGTAGATTCATTTGACAAGCGGGGTCAGGAAAATGGCAGCTGTTGATCCCAGGTGGCCAGAAAGCCTCCCAGTGAAGGTAAACAGAAGTGGAGATAGATCAGGGGTGAGAGGTCACTCCATTAGGAGGTTGACGAGGCCATTTATCTTCTGGGGTGTCTGGAGGGAGGGATGCTGGTGCGATTGGCCTCAGGGGTGAGGGGGTGAAGGACCAGAGCAGGAGGAGGGAGGAAGGAGACCTCAGCAGACTAGACACTATTTCTGCTTGAAGCACAGATAGTGCTAGCTTTGGGCAGGTATGCCTCGTGCTGCAATTGTGCCAAATGGAGTTGAATGGTTGGCTAAAAAAAACCCTCCACTTACTCATTTGCATGTTGTTTTGCATCTCATTTGCATACTATTCACTTAATGTCATATGCACACAACTTCCTAGCTCCTGCTTGTTCCCCTCCCCAAGCCCTATGAAGTGCCTTCATCGCCTTCCTTTCTCAACACCTCTGCTCTTGTTTTTCTTTCCAATCTGTACCCTTCTTCCTTCAGAGTAGTAAACAGAACACAGGCTTTGGTAGACCTAACCTCTAACATGGCATCCTCAATTAGCTATCTTTTGAGCTTTAGCAAATCTATAGTCTCTCCTATTCTCATCTGTAAAATGGGAACAACAATACCTACATTTCAGAGTTGTTGCGAAGAATGAAGTAAAGTCAGCTAAAAAAGGACCTGGCCTCACAGTAAAAACCCAGTTCTTTCTTGATGCTCTTCACATCAAGTAAGGAAATTTTTGAGTCTCTGGGGTCCCTACTTGGTGTTTTCCTTGGAATTTATGGATAAGCTGGTTTCTTCTTCAAATACTCCTCTTTCTTGGTCACGTGTCCAACCTGCATTTAGAGCTAGGCAAGGAGAAGAGAAACAGTGTCAGCACCAGTGTCTCTTCTGGTATTTTCCAGGCTCCCCTAACTGAGGACTTTTCTTATTTGTCTTTCCCAATACCCAAAGCCTGACAATGCCCAGGTTGCTAATCCTGGGGCAGGGTTGCTTCCTCTGCAGCCGCTCTCCAAGCCTCATATTAGCCTGATCCCCAAAGCCAGAGGGCACATCTCCAAATCCCGGGCTCTACTGGTGTCCCTGATTAGGTCACCTGTCGCAGCCTGCCAAAGATGCCTGGGTCAGCTTCTGAGAACCTCTCACCTCTTTATCCAAACAGCATCCTGGCTTCTCTCCAGGCGTTAGATTCTGAGTTTATATTTTGAGTGATACATAGTGAAGAGAAAACGCTTCAATCACCCCTCTGCGTCCTGAGGAGTCACTTCTGTGAAACTCCCTCCATCTTCTCATTACTTTCAATTCTGTTTCTTCTTTTTCTCCAAAGAGAGGGTGAAGGGGTCTATTGTAAAACAATAAGAAGAGCTAACACTGGAGTAGCATTTACTATGTGCCCAGCGCTGTTCTAAGTGGTGGATATTGTCTCATTTAATCTCATGACATGACATATCCCTCATGACAACCCTATGGAATCACATCATTGTTACCTCCATTCTACAGATGAGATGAAATTAACTTGTTCTGCAAGGGAGGGTGGAGCCAGGATCCGATTATCTGGCCACCCAGCTCCAAAGTCCATTCTCTTGACTATCACAGTGGATCAACACATGGGAGATATATGTAGGACAGGAAGCAATTCTTCTTGATCCTTCTGCAAAATTTGGAATCAGAAAGAACAGACTTTTGTCATAGTAAGTGGGATTAGGTGAGCCCCCAGGTAGAACTACCTATTTCAAAGAATTAACAGTAGGGTCAACAGCATCATATATGTGGGCTATGTGGTACCAGACAATGGCTCTCTTGGAGTCTGTGAAAACCTTGTGTCTGTAAGCATGGGGGAGGGCTGGGATCTACTGAGAGAGCTGTTGGGTTTGGGGAGAAGATTAAGGACTGCTGAAAGGTGACCAGAGAATCAATCAGTCAGCCATTTAGTGGATTAATCAATATTCATCGAGTATTCAGTAGAAGGTGCTTTAGTAGAAACTTGCTGAGAGTCGCTTCTGTGCAAAGTCCTGTGTTAGGCACAGAGGGCGGATAGGCCAGGTCACTCAATGGGTCCTTTCTGGGTTCAAAAGACCATAAAGCCTCATTGTTTGGGCACAGAGGGAAGACTCCACTGCCTTTACCTCGTCCTCTGGTTTATGCCATCACGGGGTCCAGATTGGTGTCCACATCTACTCAGGACTGAGAGCCCCTGGGCTGGGCAGCCCACATGCTCTGCACCCTCTCCCAATCTGCTCCCAGAACTCCTCCCCAGAGGGTTTGTTCTGAGCCACATCCCTGATTAGCTGCCCTGTGAAGACTTCTTCCTCTGAGGGCAACTCTGAACCCCATCCAGTCGGTTCCTAGGCGGATGGATTGTCAGTTTTTTCTGATCCTATCTTCTGATCATAAGTTTGCAGGGGAGTCACTTGGTCATTGAGTCACATATTCTACAAACAGTTATTAATAGTCTTGTATGAGACAAGCCCTGAGCTGGAGCCCAGGGATGTAGGGATCAAAGAGTTCTGTCTGTTCCTGCTCCCCGGGGCTTACTGAGGGAGCCAGGGAGACAGACAACTTCAGAACAGGTTGTGCCACATCCCCGGGATCCATCCTGGCTTAGGGGGACAAGTTCAAAAATCTGTCCCTTGATCAAGGTCCCTCACCGATCCTGTATTTTTAGTATGGCTGCATTTGCCATTCATCATATCAATTAATTAATTAATTGCATTTTATTTTATATTCTGGGAGTTTGGGCGTTTTGAAGGCAAAAATGCAAATGCATGCAAATCAGCATACAAATTTATGCAAAGACAACATGGAAATGTGTCCCCAGATTTCCTGGGAAAAAAATCTGGAGGCCTCAGCCAGTCCCTCAGCAGGCTGCCTGTCCCCAGGCCTGTCCTATCTTCCCTTTTGTTTGGATTCTTAATCTGCGCTGGGCTCCCCGCGGCCACTCTGAGGTCAGTAATGCAGGTGGGCAGGCGGCAGCCCGGCCATCCATTATCTGGAACCTCTCAGCTTCCTGAGCCACCAAGAAACTCCCTTGCTCCCTGTAATCGGCTTTCATTTGAAACAATCAAGAGATTTCCTACCACTTTCCCCTCTGACCAGGTCTCGTAAACCACCCAGATGCTGAGTTTCGGGCTTGGAGCTTGGTTTGACTGGGGCACTTAATGGAGGCAGTTGGCAATGCCTGCTTGCTGTTATTGAAAAATAAATCCAAACCATTTTATTGACTATCTTCTGTGCTCAGAGATTGGGCTCCCCACCCCCGGGAGCCAGAAGAGGATGATGGTCGGGGCTGGGGGAGGTGAGGGTCGGGAGGATTGAAGAGATGCTCTGGCTCTGTGAGGTAAGGCTGCCCAGCGGGTGTCCCAGTGATAAACAGCCTGTCTCCTGCTCAGAACAGGAAACCTCATGGAAGCAGCGTGGGGGGAGGAGAGGCGGTGAGGACAGAGGCTGATGGGGACAGCACCAGAGGAGGATCGGCCTCATCAACCTGCACAGCATCATCAGGTAGTCTGGCTTGCAGAGCCAGATTGCGAGGGCAGCCCGACAGAGCAGCTCAGGACAGCCAGGGTGGTCGGAAAGGACAGCGAGAGGAAGGCTGGCCTGAGAGATGAGCGGGTTACCCCCTTATGAGCCCCCCTCCTACCAGGAGAGGGAGGACGTGGCACTGGGGACAGGTCTCTGCTTGGGCACAGGTAATCTTAGAGTGCCATCAACAGATTAAGGGTGGCCAGACCCTTGTGAAAATGTGTTAGCTGAAGGCTGCTGGAGGACTCAGCATGTGAAGAAGTTCCAGAGGGTGGGTGTTCTCAGACGCTTGGAACAGGTGACTAAGAGAGGATGTGAAATCTCCTCTTCTTGGAGAGGCTTTGAAACAAACTCAAAACCCATTGTTGTGTGGGAGAGGAGGCATCGTTCTGTCTGGAGGCAGGGGGATGGACTAGAAGACTTCTGGCAGTCCAAGGAGGCTAAGAATAGGTCTACCCCAGCACACACACGTCCACATCAACTTGCTGCCCAGGTGTGGCCATTGCCAGTGATGCAGAATTTTATCTCTCTCCTTCTCTTTCCCTCCCTCCTTCCTACAATTGTCTTGACAGCTCTGTGGGTCCAACTGTCCCCTCCAGCACAAAT
>NW_011495071.1:4972739-4974071 GCF_000754665.1 Bison bison bison
CAAATTGAAGCTCTGTTTCATCTGCTCACTCCTGCCCTCTCCCTTGCATGTGTGCAGAGCTTCTCCTGTCTCTAGGGGAGCTCCCCTCCAGACCAGCCATGCTGGGCAGCCTCGTTGCCTTTCCGGCCGGAGCCTGGAGCTCAGCCCTCCGGAGGGGCATAGGGCAGCATTCTGGCAAGCAAGCATGTCAGAGCAGCTCTGGCGTCTCCCAAGAACAATTCAAATTGCTTTTTTTACACCTCACTGCACTATGCCAACCCTGATTCACATTATTTGTGCACTCGCTAAGTGTACATTATCTGATCCGTCACCCTGTAAAACGCTGCAAGAGGAATCCATGGCTCCTGTCTGCTGCTGACTGTGGGTCGGGCACAGGAGTCTCTGTACACATATTTTTGCAGAATGGGAAGGAAGGAATAAACCCAATGCCACCACCAACTGTAGCCCGACAGAGCCGGAGGGCCAGGAGAGGAAGTCCATGCCTGCTGTCCTGGTAACTTGGAGGCTCCTGGAAGAGACGGTACAACCCCAAAGCCCCAGCACCTTTCCTTCTCGTGGCCTCCTTTCTGTGTCACATTATTTAATAGGAAGAGACAAGCAGGAGGGGAAATAAAACTTTGAACCCAGCTGTGCAGATTTCCTCTGACTGGAGCTAATGGGTCAGAGAGAGCCGGAGGCAAGAGGTGTAGTGAGAGTGGGTGTGTGAGGGTGAGTCAGGGAGACCACTTCCTGTCCACACTGCCTCAGCTCCCTTCATGGGTGAATAGGGCTCCCTGTCCTGCTCAGCCCAAGGGACTCTGGAAATTCATCAAAGACCCCAGAATCCTTTCATTCTGGGTCAGTTAGGAGCTTTGCTAACTGGCTGCCAGGTTCTCCTACCAAGCCTTCAAGATAGCTTATCTCTAGGAAGCCCTAGCCTTCTAGTGTTATTTAAAAAAAAAAAAAAATGAATGGATTCCCTAGGACACAAATGAACGTATCTACAAAGCAGAAGCAGACTTGTAGATACAGAGAACAGACTTGCGGTTGACCAAATAGGAGGGGGTTGGGCTGGGCTTGGGGTGGAGTGGGAACTTGGGGTTAGCAGAGGTAAGCTATTATATATGGAACAGTCAACAGCAAGGTCCTATTGTATAGCACAGGGAACTGTATTCAATATCCTGTGAGAAACCATAATGGAAAAGAATATAAAAAGGAATGTCTATATATGTATAACTGAATCACTTAGCTGTACAGCAGACGCTAAAACAACATTGTAAATCAGCTATACTTCAATAAACACACACATACACACCCGGACACAAAGAAAATGGATGGATTCCTACTTTTGAC
>NW_011495071.1:4974255-4974481 GCF_000754665.1 Bison bison bison
TCTCGGTGGGGAGAACTTGAGGATCATCTTCACATTCAAGACAGTGACTCTCTCTGCAAGAGTCTGGGTTTCCTGCACCATCTCAGCCCTGAATTTAATTCACTGCTTGCCTATGGAGAACACACAGGTACCTGAGCCCATCCCAAGGGCCCGTGAGATGGAGGAGGCAGAACAAGAAAAAGACCTGGTTCCTGCCCTGGGGTTGCTTGTGATCTGGTTGGATTGA
>NW_011495071.1:4974581-4986507 GCF_000754665.1 Bison bison bison
CCTTCCCCAGCTGTTCCTGATTTGGCTCCAGCCCCAGGGCTCCTGAAGGGCATTTTGCAGCAGTGAAGCCCAGGGGTTGCCCAGCTGAGATCCACATTTTCTTCCTTTTGGCAGGAGCCAGCAGCTTCCACATGGGAGCTCACATCTCAGTGAAAACAAGAAATCTGATGCCTCACTGACAACTCATTTTCTCAACCTTCATTCTGGGGAGAGGCGACTTTGTGTTCCAGCTGCCATATTGTAGCCGCAACCCCTGATGCACCATCAATTAAAAACGGCAATAATTATGCATGGGAAAAAAGCCACAGATAATAGGCTTCCATTAGATTAAGTAGTTATATGAATAAAAAAAAATAAAACCTATACTTCGGCTAATTAAACCCACTCACCATCTGATTAAGATGTGTTGTGAGACCGTGGAAAAGTACCAACCACTAACTGTAAGTAATCCAGCACAGATGGGAATTAATAGTATAGTCCCTGGCATGGAGATAATGGATCTCCAAGGAGGGTAATCAGAGCCATTAATAAGAATGGACAGTCCCAAACAGCTGGCTACTTATGTTGGGGTCAGGGCAGGCCGTGCTCTTAGTAAAAATGGCTTCTCAATTCCCTTCCGCCTACTGAGATATACCTGCTGAGAAGGGGTAGGCATGCTGACCTCTTGAGATGCCATCACATTGAAAGTTTCACTACAGTTCTAGACCTGCTGTCTGGACCCAAGTGAGCTGAAGGTCACCCAACTGTGACCCAAGAGTATAGAGTTCAGATCAGCTGTCCTACCTCAGACCAGAGCACCTCAAGGCTAGCTAGAAACCAAAGCAGTAAGTGCCCTGGGAAAATAGATGTCCACTTCAGGGAGCTGCAGTCTTCTGGGGGTGGGGCTTTGGTTACCATGGGAACCAGGCCTAAACCCAGGTACAGGCCCAGAGGGGGCCCTGGTTGACACAGCCCAAGGTTGCTTCTTGGGGACCGAGGATTCAGGGCAAGCTCCAGAAATAACCTGGGAGAAGCAGCTGTGGGGAGAAAGATGAGGGTGTCCTCTGGCTGGGGAGCGAGGCAGGGCTGATGGGCCAGGAGCGGGCTGGTTAGAGCTCCTGCAGACAGTGTGTGTCCACTGGCCATTTAGCAGCTACTCTGGAGCCGTCTCTGCCCTTCGGAGCAGCTGCGAGGAGCGCGCCCGGGGCCTTGCCTTCTAATTACCACTAATTGGGTAAATGCTGAGATGATCTTTCTCTCCCTTCCCCTTCACTCCCTCCCCCCAACAAAGGCAACCGAGAGATACAGAGAGGTCAAAAAGAGACTTTTCCAAATGGAGACGGGCAAGGAAGACATGGCGTGAATACCAAGCAGCCACTGCCCCAGGGAAGGGAAGAGGACTGGCTTCTAGGAGGTGCTGGGAGAGGAGAAGGGGCGTGGGTTGGGGGTGGGGGCTGAGGTTTGTGGGCTCAAGCCACTTCCCCAGCCTGGCTTCCTCTCTCCTCTCTGGAGCAGCAGAGATGCTGCTCCATCTTTAGATGCTTTAGGTGGGAGGTGATGCAGTTGGTCTTTGGGGCTCGCTCCCTTGGGATCCTTGAACTGGCTCTGTGAGTAGGGGGTGGGTTCCTCTGGCAATCTGCATGGGAGGGAAGGGCCCTGGCCTGCTCAGGGGCTGTGTGCAGGGTCAGAGGCACTGTGAACACCATTGCTGAGCCCCAGTTTAGGAATAATAGTGCATTTTCTTTCCCTCAGGCTCTGGGTGGGAGCTGTGCTTGTATCTGGACAGGCCTAGAATCTCACAAATTTTTGGTTAGAGGTAATCAAGTTACTTTTGAAAAAGATTTTTGAGCTTGTCTTCATGTTAATTTGCACTTGGGATCATATCTTTATCTTCCCCTTAGCCTTAGAAAGCTGAGTGGTGACAAGGGGATGGCTGTTCCATTTCAGAGATGGAAAAAACTGAGGCCATGAGTTCACTTCTACTTCAAAACCGGGACACGCATTCGAATTGTCTGAAGTTCTAAGCAATCTACTAACAATCTATAATGTCCAGAAAAATATGGCTTTGGTTTTAAGTTAGGCGGGGAAACATGCTTGTTTCAAAAAAAATGTATTCCAGTGGTGCAGAGGGTTCAAGTAAAATGTAAAAGTCCTCAAGCCCATTCTCATCGCTGAGGTCCCACTAGTTATCCTTTGAGAAATTTCCCATTTCTGTATAAACATGCATGTTTATCTCTGCATTTCCCTTTTCTCCATAAATTAAAAGGGACTTCCAAGATGGCGCTAGTGGTAAAGAACCCACCTGCCAATGCAGGAGACATAAGAGACTTGGGTTTGATGCCTGGGTTGGGAAGATTCTCTGGAAGAGGAAACCGCAACCCACTCCAGGATTCTTGCCTGGGAACATCCCATGGACAGAAGAGCCTGGCAGGCTACAGTCCATAGTGTCTCAAAGAGTTGGACATGACTGAAATGACTTAGCACACATGCACAAATTAAAAAGATACTTTAACACTGAAATACAACTTGATTTTTCATTTGTCTATTATAATTTTCTTTTTCTTTACAGTTTATAAACTCAAAGTACTTTCATTCTCACTTTAAGCCATCAAGGTAAGGGGTGAACATTATCATCCCTGGTTTTCAGACAAGAAAATGGATTCAGATAAGCTGTCACCTGCTTACTGTTAGGGGAGCCATTGATTGTTGGAGCCAGAACTCAAACCTGGGTTTTCCGAATTCAGGTCCATTGCTCTTGCTCCAAACAACAGCGGCAAAGACGGATATAGGACTTCATAATCATGATAGCAAACACTCACGGAGCCCTTACAGAGAACGGACTTTACCACGTGCTCTGTAGCTATTTTCTCATTGAATCTCCACAACTCTGCGAGATGAGCCCTGTTATTACCATCCTCAGCTCACAGACGAGGAAACCAAGTCACGGGAGCTTAAATAATGTGTTCACACCCCTAGCAACTAGTGACACTGTAGCTCAAACCCAGGGTTTGCTTCCAGAATCCAGTCTGCACATCTACACCATCTGGCACTTCCTCTGTGTCTGACACTGCTAGACACTCTTTACACAAGGTAGCTCATTCCATCCTCATCAGGATCCTATACTGGTACTAACTAATGTTGGACCACGGGGCATCTTCACCAATGTCTTATGCTCAGAAATATGGAATCTCCCAAAAGTACTGGGAAACTTCTAGGGCTACAAGGCCTACCTGGATACCAGATAAATCAATCAGGGGCTGGAAAAGAACACCCAAGCATATTTTAGGGATACCAATAACAATAGCAACTCTTATTCAACGAGTGCTTACTCCTTCCCAGGTCTGAGGCTTTCCATACACCTCTTTATTTTGTAACAACTCCTTGGATGGAAGGGTTGTCATCCTCACATTACAGATGGAGAACTTAAGGCTCAAAGAGGTTCCTTCCCAAGACCACACAATTAGCAAGTAGAACAGCCAAGACTGAAGGCAGGTCTACCTGATCCTGAAGACTGGCTTTGTTCCTGCCCAGCCTAAATCTTGTTTTCCAAACTGGCTGGGTCATCATTATCTTCTTTCCTTCACATTCCAAGGCTTGGAAAAACCCAGCTGCCTGCTTGGGGAGGAGTAGTCAGATAAGGCCTCTTCTATTCCAGAAGAATAATGGATCCTGCCAGTGTTTCAGTACTCTCCCTGCTCTCCTGGAAAGACAGCCCCTCAGGCTAATTGTATTTATAGGCTGACTTGGCTTGGAGACCTTACCAGGATTTGAGCAACCAACTCCCACTTTGAACCCTTTGAGCCCAATGTTTGAAATTCACCTCTTGACACTGTAGCTGACCCTGTATAACAACCAGTTGGGTCCTTGGTATCTGCCTTTCTAGACTATAGGTACACCTCAGTTCAGGGCATTTGAAATGATAGGTTCTCAATAAACGAGCCCTCCAGTACCACATTGACTTTTCAGGATCAGAGTTTCCTGGCAGGAGCTCCATGTGTGACAGGTTCTTCCCCAGCAGTTTGTATTTGAGGTTCCAGCCCTAACTATCTTTCCTCCTCATGGTCTGTTCAGGAGAGGGGAAGATGCAGGCCAGCCTCCCTTGCTGTCCCTGAGGAGAGGCTCGCCTGGATCCCATCACTTTGCTGCCAGCACCCGGCCATCCATGGCGGAGGGCTGCAGAGCTGCACATGAGGAAAACCTGGTAAGAGTTCAAGGCTTCAGGCCAAGGACACTACTGTTGTGTGGGTTTTCCATCATTCTCAAGGGCTAAATGGTGTGAGGCAAGCAAAGCAAGACAGCCCAGAAATGCAAAGCCTGCCAGTTGAGGACCAGCTGTACTTTAGTGCAAATCAAGGAAGAGAAATGGATGTGTTTATATCTGCTGAATGCTGGTTTTCAAGGCAGAGGTCAGATGCAGCTTTTCACTGGTTACGCTGAGGAAGGGGAGGGCTAGCATAGAGCTTAATCCCACATGGGCATGCTCAATGTTATGGGATGTTCTGTGGTTGTGGAGGAGGGGCAGACTGCTACACTACCATGGAGGGCTTTGAGGGAATACCCGAAGGCTCCCATCTAATGCCCTTCCCTCCAGGGAGACTTCTTGACCACTCCACCTGCACCCCCAGCTCCTGGCAGCTGTCATTCTACTGTCTGTCTCTGAATTCTACTACTCCGAGTGCCTCACATAAGTGGGCTCATTTATCAGTAGTATTTGTCTTTTTGTGTCTGGCTTATTTCACTTAGCACAATGTCCTCAAGGTTCATCCAGGCTGTAACACAAGTCAGAATTCCCATCATTTTCAAGACTGAGTAATACCTCATTGTATGTATAGATCATATTTTGTTTCAGTTCACCAATCAATGGACACGCAGATGAAGATTTAAATTCCCTGATGGCATAGTTTCTTCTCGTTCCACATGCATGTAGCCGTGGACATCCATTCACGTGTGTGTTTCTGTACTCTGCGAGTGCCCGTAGAATATCTCCCATGTACCAGGTTCTCTGATAAGATTACGAGAGAAATCAAAGGGCATCCCTGCTCTCCAAGTGTTCCCAGACCCCGGCAGGGAGCTAGTTCCCTCACTGGAGCACAGTGAGGGCTGCACACACGAGGGGGTGGTGGATTTCTCTGGCTGGAGAGATGGGAGTGTGGATCAGGAAAGGCTTCACAGAGGAGGCAATCTTTGAGCTGTCTCTTGACAGATGAGTAGGTGATTGGCAGGCAAAGGAGACAGGGGGGATATCCAGGCAGGAGGGCTACATAGATGTGAGGGGGCAGCAGGGGCTGGAGGGTGGGGCAGCAAGAGGCCCCTGAGAGGCTGCAGGCAGTGCTAGTGACAGGGAAGTTGGGGGGCAGAGGAGAGAGGGGGAGAAAAGCATAGACGGGGCTTCAGGGACATCAGGGGCCCAGAATAGTGTGAGGTCCTGTTCACCATACTTCAGGGGGTGTCAAGGGGCCATGCCCCGAAAAGCCTCCCTGAGAAGCTCCCATGGAAGAGGCGTTTAACCATGCCAGATGACTGAGCCAATGATTTTCACAGTTACAACACCTCTTGAATTTAGTAATCCAAAGGAAGGAGGATTAACTGGACCCCTAGCTCAGGCCACGCCGTGAGGAGGTCTTCGCCATGGCAATTGTGTTCAGTGGGGCCTGGGTTGGCACCTGATACCTAAGGAAGACAACCCACCTACTGGAAAAACCACAAGCTAAAATACGCCCAGACACACGGGGTCAAAGTAACCAAGAAATCTGGCCCTAGCTCGCAACTGAGGAGGAAGTAAAACGCCCACTGAATCTGAAATATCACCGCACTAAACAGCTAGGAGTAACCTGAGACTCCCAGAAACTTACCCAGGAGAAAGGAGGGGACCTGGACTTGAGTCAGGATGCCTGATTTAGATCCTGGTTTTCTCGATCACCAGGTGTGTAACTTGGGGAAAATTGCTTGACCTCTCTGAACCTGTATCCTCATCTGTCAAAGAGGCATGACAAGACCCGCTTTATTTATTTTTCATTAGAAATTCAGGAATGATCCAAATAAATCAGAGAATGGAGGTGATTACATCTGTGAGACATTGCCATCTCCCTGAGCCCCCCGCATCTGATGCTGCCATGAGCTGTGCATTGGAAATGACAAGATGGGGTGGCTTGCAAAATAGAAGTGGAGCAGTAGTCTGGAGGGAGGTGGAGGAGTCGAGCTAGAGCTCCGGGGTCATAGACATGGGTAAGAGGTTCCCCAAGACTTGGATGTTAGTAGCAGAAATTTACTCAAGAGCTGCTCTGGGATGTCCTAGTGATGGAATCTGGACCGAGATTGTATAAGAGGTGACTGCCTGGGCCTGTACTCTGTGGGCAGAAACAGCTGAAGTCATTGAGAGTTAGTGCCGTGCCAGGGGTCCCAGAAGCACAGCAACAGATCTGAATTCAGGAAGGAAAGTTGGAGTCTCTGCAACCTCTCTGCAGGGTTCCCTCATCTGTGAATCTGAAATAGTACCTGCTTTGCCTGGTGGCATTAAACGTCAAAGTGTTCTTTAAACAATAGAGAGCCAGAGATAAGTTTGTTTCTTATATTGCCCTTCCCCATTTGGGCACTAAAAGATGGTGCTGTCTTCACAAAAAACCTGCAGCTGTTCTCACCAGTGCTGGGCTCATGGGGTCCACTCATCTGCCCAAGACACTTGCTGTTCGCCTGCCTTGGCCGCCCACTCCGCCTGTAAAAGCTAAGAATATGTCATAAAACTGCTGTAAGGTTTTATGAGCCCTTTTTCCTTCCCAGGGACCGATCTTGGTGCTGTGAATCATACCAGCGCTGGTATGTGGGGCTCAGAGTGTGGAGCCAGGAGGAGGTGAGCAGATGGGTTTGAGAGAGGGGGCTTCGTGCGGGTGCTTGGAGAAGGAGGGTTGTGCTGCTTGAGAAGGGTTTTAATCTGGGTGACCTTGGCTGCCACCTTGGTTGGGCCATTTAGTCTGACCCAACAGACAGGAAGGTAAAGAAAAAAGGGGAAAAAAGGATGTTGTTGTGCAATATACGAGTTTGGAGTCAAACAGACCTTGGTCCAGGTCTCCCCTCTGCCATTTTCTAGCTGTGGGACTAGGCAGGTCGCTTAACCTCTCTGAGCCTTAATTTATCATCTATTAAATGGGGATAATGATAGTACTAAGCTTATAGGCTTGTTCGAACAAGATAATGGAATAAAGGGATTGATATGTGTCTCACATTACAATTATGTTTTGCACAGTGTTTAGAAAGTAGTAAATGTCCAATGAATATGTATAAATGAAAAAACAAAAGCATGGAATGAACTAGTTGAAGAAACAGAAAAGAAGAAGATGGGAAAGAAGGTCTATCTCACATGTCACCTCCTCCAGGTTGTTGCTGTTCAGTGGCTCAGTCGTGTCTGACTCTTTGTGACCCCATGGACTGCAGCACGCCGGGCTTCCCTGTCCACCATCTCCCGGAGCTTGCTCAAACTCACGTCCATTGAGTCAGTGATGCCATCCAACCATCTCATCCTCTGTCGCCCCCTTCTCCTCCTGCCCTCAGTCTTTCCCAACGTCAGGATCCCTTCTAGTGTGTCGGCTCTCCAACCTCAGGTGGCCAAAGTATTGGAGCTTCAGCTTCAGCATTAGTTCTTCCAGTAAATATTCAGGCTTTATCTACTTTAAGATTGACTGGTTGGATCTCCTAGCTGTCCAAGGGGCTCTCAAGAGTCTTCTCCCAGCACCACAGTCCAAAGACATCAGTTCTTTGGCACTCAGCCTCTTTTATTGTCCAGCTCTCACATCTGTACATGACTGCTGGAAAAACCATAGCTTTGACTATACAGACCTTTGTAGGCAAAGTGATGTCTCTGCTTTTTAATATGCTGTCTAGGTCTGTCATTGCTTTTCTTCCAAGGAGCAAGCATCTTATAATTGCATGGCTGCAGTGACCATTCACAGTGATTTTGAAGCCCAAGAAAATAAAGTCTGTCACTGTTTTCATTGTTTCCCCCATCTATATGCCATAAAGTAATGGGACCAGATGCCATGATTTTCGTTTTTTGAATGCTGAGTTTTAAGTCAGCTTTTTCACTCTCCTCTTTCACCTTCATCAAGAAACTCATTAATTCCTCTTCCCTTTCTGCCATAAGGGTGGTGTCACCTGAGTATCTGAGGTTATTATATTTCTCCCAGCAATCTTGATTCCAGCTTGTGATTCATCCAGCCCAGCATTTTGCATGATGTACTCGGCATATAAGTTAGCTAAGCAGGGTGTCAGTATACAACCTTGACGTACTCCTTTCCTCCTTTCCCAATTTTGAACCAATCCATTGTTCCATGGAGAATCCCAGGGACGGGGGAGCCTGGTGGGCTGCCGTCTATGGGGTCGCACACAGTCGGACACGACTGAGCGACTTCACTTTCACTTTTCACTTTCATGCATTGGAGAAGGAAATGGCAACCCACTCCAGTGTTCTTGCCTGGAGAATCCCAGGGACGGGAGAGCCTGGTGGGCTGCCGTCTATGGGGTCGCACACAGTCGGACACGACTGAAGCGAC
The DNA here is from genome assembly GCF_000754665.1 of Bison bison bison. Classification (NCBI taxonomy): domain Eukaryota; kingdom Metazoa; phylum Chordata; class Mammalia; order Artiodactyla; family Bovidae; genus Bison; species Bison bison. The sequence goes on from NW_011495071.1 coordinate 4,983,104, forward strand.
TTAGCAGCAGCACCAGCAGTGTTCCATGTCCAGTTCACCTCCTCCAGGAGTCTTTCTCTCACCCTCTCCAGCTTCCGTTTTCCTCATCCACAATTTGAGGTTTTGCGATTAGCTTATTTTCAAGGTCTTTCCCAGCTCTCATATTTGAAGACTCTTGATTCATTACTTCATTCATTCCTTTATCTTTATTTACTGAGCATCTACTATTTGCTAGGTGTTCTAACTACTGTAAACAAAACACAGGAACTCCTTGCCCTCTTGATATTTGCTTTCTAGGGGTGGCAGAAGTGGGACATACACAAAACATGACAAACGAATGCATTATATAATAAGTTAGAAGTCATCAGGTGTTACGGAGAACTGGAAAGCAGGGTGAAGATGCTGAACACTGGGAGAAGGGTATTTCAGTTTTAAGTAGGGAGGTCAAGGGAGGTTTCCTTCAACAGGCTGCCTTTGGGGCAAAGACTTAAAGGAGGTCAAGGAGTAAGTTGTGCTGATAGCTGGGAAAGTCTAGATAGAGGGAACAGCCAGAGCAAAGGCCCTGAGGCTGGAGCCAGGCTGGCATGGCGTTTCCAAGCCCATTCTCACTGAAAAAGAGAGCATGATACAAAAATGCATTCCCCTTGGGTGACCAGGAGAGGACTCCTGCTGAGGTCCATCACCCCTCTATGGACCTGTGTCCCCAGTCTTCCTGTGTCTTATCTTGGCCAAGCTCTCCTGCCTGAGAATAGAGAGTGTTGAGGAAATTTCCTTTTAAATGGAATAATTTAAATGTCATCAAATCCTTTGCTGGGCAGGAAGGATTGAGGAGCAACTGCTAATTATGCATCTTCACCCAGGAGCAAGCAGCAGGTGAGGAAAGTGGCAGGAGCGGGCAAAAGCAAAGAAAGTGCAGTACCGCCTCCCACTCGGCTCCGCCTTGTGGTGGGAGGAGGACTGGACACGGATCAGGACACCTGATTCTCACCAAGACCCCGCTGCCAGTTGGGAAACCTGGCTCAAAGCATTTCACTCCTAACTTCTGTTTCGTCCTCTCAATGACTTGAGGTATCTGATATTCTCCAAGTCTAGCAGCCATGTGCCTGCCTTTCCCACAAGACTCTAGACTCTAAGAAGGGCAAGTCTGATTCATCTTTAATCCTCAGCATCTATATCGTGGGGACCACGTTTAATACACAGATGGAGGGCTTGGTCTTAAAGGAAAAGGCCTGTCTAGAACCTGGGGCCTTTGTCAAGCAGGCCTTTATTGGGAAACAGGCCCAAGCTCAAGCCCTCTGCCTGCTCTGGCCTTAGACAGCCTGCCTGACTGCCCGTTGACCCTTTCTGCCACAGGACCTTCTAGCCAAGGGTAGCTGATGGGAAAAATCAGTTTGTTTACTTTTCATTAACTTCCCTCCAGTGGTCTGTGTGTAGGGGGAGAGGAGGATGCCGCGAGCTGGTTAGACAGGGAGATGGGGTGCGGCAGGGGGAGACAAGCCTGGGGTCAGCCTCTTCCTCTGAGAGGCCCTCTTAGGCCAGTTCACCCCCTCATTCTCCTCACTCCTCTTGAGTTCAAAGCTCTTCCTGGGAAGATGCCTCCCAGCCCCCAGTCGTGGGTGTCTTCGGTCTTGCTCTGGTGTCACTCTGAGACTGGCCGCCCTAATGAAGGGAACCTCTGCTCCTGCATGCACCCCATGCTCCTCCGGAGGGAGGCCCGGCCGGCTGCATGCAAGGCCCGTAATTGCCCTGCTATTGATCTGTGGATGGTGATTCTGAAGCCACCATGGCTACTCCATAGGGAGGCGGGGGTGGGATATGGTGCTTCTGGAGGAGTGGCTTTGACTGCCAAGGAGCCTCTGGGAAGCTGCAGTGGCCCTCATGTCTGCATGGCTCTGACAGGGCTCTTGGGGCTTAAGCCTGTTCACCTGCTCCTCCCCAGTTTGTGGTAGCCAAGAGGGTGGGGAATTGGGGGAAGGGTCTCATTCCTCATTCTGACTGGCTGGCAAAATGGGAGGGGGTGAACAGGAAGCAAACTCTTCAACCAGGACCTGCTCCGCCTTTTCTCATCAAAGAGCCGAGGTATCGTTGGTGATCCGGAAGTGACATTTCAGGCTGGTGTCTCAACTGAGGTCCTTTCCCATGGGAAAAAAGGCTCCAGACGATGGGGCCACATCCAAGTGGAGATCCAAGCAGAGAGTGCCTGGGCCACTGACTTAAAAAAAAATAATGAAGGTAAAGAAGATAATAAAGCCTAACTTCAGCACCTTATTTACGCGGCCTCAGTCCCATGCAGAGAAATCCTCTTAAGCCCTCACTTGTCTCCCCAAGACAAGGCTCTGAGATTCAGGGTAAAGATATGGGGCATGGAGCTTTAGGTGTTACAATGACAACTCATGAGACCTCTGGGGAGTTCTTCACATCATCTGGGTCTCTGTTAGTGCGTTTGAAAATGGGGATTCCGACAGAACAGGGTAGGTGAGAGAATTATGTGCGAAAGCAGATGGGAAAACGTTTTATAAACCATAGAGCCTGAACAAAAGTTGGCTATTATTATTTTGTTCGTTTTTAGCAGCTCCCAATAAGCAGCCTTTCAAATCAGGATTTGTAATATGAATAAGGTTTTTGTACCAGGGTTGCAGAAGCCCACCATAATAATCTCTGACCCCAAAAGGCAATGAGAGTTTAGAAGGTTTCAACAGCTTCCTCAACGCCCCACCCAACACCAGCTCACATTCAGGCCCCTATGCCTTGCAGAGAGCTCCAAAAACCGTGAGCAAGTGACCTGACCTCCATGGGTCTCACCAAATTGAAGCCCTGTGAGCTCTGACATATACTTCACTGGAAGATGCGTTTCTATTATCTTTGCCACTTCTCTTCCCCCGCTCCAGTTCAGTTCAGTTCAGTTCAGTCGCTCAGTCGTGTCAGACTCTTTGCAACCCCATGAATCGCAGCACACCAGGCCTCCCTGTCCATCACCAACTCCAGGAGTTCACCCAGACTCACGTCCATCGAGTCAGTGATGCCATCCAGCCATCTCATCTTCTCTCGTCCCCTTCTCCTCCTGCCCCCAATCCCTCCCAGCATCAGAGTCTTTTCCAATGAGTCAACTCTTCGCATGAGGGGGCCAAAGTACTGGAGTTTCAGCTTTAGCATCATTCCTTCCTAAGAAATCCCAGGGCTGATCTCCTTCAGAAAGGACTGGTTGGATCTCCTTGCAGTCCAAGGCACTCTCAAGAGTCTTCTCCAACACCATAGTTCAAAAGCATCAAAAAAAAAAAAAAAACAAAAGCATCAATTCTTCGGTGCTCAGCCTTCTTCACAGTCCAACTCTCACATCCATACATGACCACAGGAAAAACCATAGCCTTGACTAGACGGACCTTTATTGGCAAAGTAATGTCTCTGCTTTTCAATATGCTATCTAG
>NW_011495071.1:4986607-4987158 GCF_000754665.1 Bison bison bison
CAGTCATCATCTGCAGTGATTTTGGAGCCCCCAAAAATAAAGTCTGACACTGTTTCCACTGTTTCCCCATCTATTTCCGGTGAAGTGATGGGACCGGATGCCATGATCTTCGTTTTCTGAATGTTGAGCCCCTGCTCCTACTCTTCCCCAATTCAGAACCTTTCCTTCTCCTCTCTGGGGGTCTACCCTGGCCCCGCTGAAGCTTCCCTTTGCTATCCTCACCCACAAGCCCCCTTTCTGCATATTCTTTGGTGTTTGCGCCAAAGAGATTGCTGTCCTTTCCCCAGAGATGTCCCTGAGACTTCTTAAAGTGGCTGGGAAGGGGGAAAAGATCTCATGTATTTTTGGTACCAGAGATAATCAGGTAATCGTGCAATTAGCAGTAATTTGATCTCTCCTGTAATTTCCTTTTAACAAGAGCCCCCTTTTAAAAAAATAAGAGGGATTACTTCTTTTTTCCTTGTTGTTGTTTTGTCTGGAGTGTCTGTCATCAGGAATTTGGTCTGACTCCCACGCACTCTGCGAGGCAGCGAGGGAGAAGGGAAAGATGC
>NW_011495071.1:4987258-4987662 GCF_000754665.1 Bison bison bison
CAGAACTCCTCAGGGAGACGATGTGCCTGGCGGCCCCGGCTCCCCGCCTAGCGCAGGCGGCGGGAGGGACCGCGGGAGGAGGCTACTCAGGTATCCAGAGATTGACTCCCGCTGCCTGCCGCCCCACCCCCTCCACCCGTGCCCCTAGGTCGCTGGGAAGGGACCCTCAGGAAAGACACCAGAGGTTGGGAGGGTGCAGCCGGGCTCACGCGGGCTTGGTGAGGAGGCCTTTCTATTCTACGTCGCGGCCAGGGTGCAGGGGCCAGCGCTCCAGGGTCAATCTCTGGCCAGGGCTCAGCACCACTCGCCCCTCACTCCGTCCCCAACCCTGCCCCGTGGGCTGTGGCACAGAGGTGACAAACACCCCAAGGCCTTGTGCCCGGTAATTACCAAGCAAATTCCCG
>NW_011495071.1:4988110-4988957 GCF_000754665.1 Bison bison bison
GCGGGAAGCCGGTGGGGACGGGGTGCCCTGCGGCGGGAGAGGGGCCACCTGGTCACGTCCCCCGGGGAAGATGGTCTTGGGGGACCTGGGCTCCTCCTTGTCCCTTTCCTCCGGTGGAGAGGCGCCTCATTGATGAGGCTTGTCATCATCCTTCAAGTGTAATTTTTTTAAATTGCAAAAATCTTACAGAGCTATTAACCTCAAAAGAGTTTAACATATGGCAGACCGAGTCTCCCTCTTACCCTAATTATAAGGCTTGCAGTAATGGGGCTGTCTTTTAAGTTACAGCTGCTGCGCTTTTGGCTTTTGCTAACATTACATCCTATTAAAGAGCTACATTAAATGCATGCAAATTGCCAGAGCGACCGCGCTCTCCCGACCAATGAGGGGGACGGATTGCAGCCGAGGCGGCGATATCGAGGGTCAGACTCACCCTGCTGCGAGCGCCATATGATCTATCAATCAAACTCCTCTCATTAATTAACTAATTCATTAAATATCTTTATATATGAAGGCCCGGCCAGGCGGAACATTGTGTTGACAGGGACGTCCCGTCAGCACTTAGCCCTGCGCGCTCCCCTCCCCTCCCGCACAAATAACCCCATGACTCAGAGAGGTCAATTTCCCAGTGTCTGCAGGGACAGACGCAACCGCTGTGCCGGGGCCCACCCCTGGAGGCGCCCTCTTTGGCCCACCCTGCTACTGACCCTGTTATGAGCCCTCCCTGCCCTCTCCCTGCAGGGTTGTGATGAGCTGTATTTATGGGCCTGCTGTGTTGGCTTCCCTGGCACCCTGGAGGGCTGGGAGTGGACCAGATATGGTTCATCTTGGAGCCCCAGTGCCTAGC
>NW_011495071.1:4989057-4991592 GCF_000754665.1 Bison bison bison
GCCTAGCAGAGGACCTAACATCTGGAAGATGCTCTAAATATTTGTGGAGGGAAGCCATGCTGTATCAGAGCGCTTTCCTCTCTCCAATAGTGCTGGAGAGGCACTGCTGAGCATTAAGGAGGCTGACAAGCTCTCTGACCAGTTCAGAGCTGGTCATCCACCTAGTCACAATCTCAGACACTGAGGCAAACGCTTGCAAGAAGAATGAAGCAATGTCATTCTGTTAACAAGAGAGAGATGTTTTCGAATGGAGGGTGGGCTTCCTTAGTTGTTCATGAATGTACATACATACATATTTTGGAGCAAACTATATGGTCACTCCTTTCCCATATTATCTCACTTAATATTGACATCCACTTTGCCGGGTGGTTATTTTTTACTTCCTAGGTTAGGGAAGAAGAAACAGAGACTCAGAAAGAGTAAGTAACTTGTCCAAGGTCAAGCGGCAGAGCCAGAATTCATTCCCGGGCTCGCTGGATCCAAGACCAGCGCCTACTGCTCTGTCACCGGCATGTGAAAAATAACGCTTGAGAGATCAGTGGATGTGCTGCTCTCCTCAGTCTCCCGCTGTTCCCGCTTTGTTCCCACAGTTGTCTTTCTCTCCTTGCTTTGCAGCAGTCACTGTCACCGCTGCCTTCTCTGCTGAACTGGTGGGTCTTTGCTCTGTGTTTGGGGAGATGGAGGTCACAGCACACCCCATGATCAAGGCAGCTGGCTCTTGACTGTGCTTAGAATGGCTTGGAGTGGTTTTCCATATACAGCACCAGGGCAGACAAAGCCTTAGAGCTGTGTTATCTGGCAAAGACCTGGGCCCTGAGCAGCTGGGTGCAAGGAATGGGGGGAGGGGATGGCCGCCCCCAAACCAATTCCTGGAGAACACTTCCCTCTGAGGCACTGGCCTCTATTAGAGAGCGGAGTCACAGGTGAGAGCTGCAGATCGAAATCCAGAGGATCTCTGCAGATTTTAGACTTGGTTCCTGCTCTTCGGCTCATGTAAGTTCCCAAGCCACCCAAGTGAAGTGAGCTGTGCCAGGAAACTCCCAAAGCCTAGGAATTCCTGGGAAAGCTCATGCCCAGATTCTTCTCTGTTCCCTCTCGCTCGCCTCTCCCCATCTCATGCACTCTCTTGCCCTCCTGAGGATGGGCTAATGGACTTTGGCTGTTAGCACCCGGGATGTTGGGCACCAACCTCACTGTGTGTCTCTTGAGCTTCCTCTGGCCCCCTTGGTTCCCAAGAATAGTTTTGGAATGGGGCGTGCTGTGCTAATGGGGGTTAATGGTAACCTCGGAATCAATTTTCCCTCCCAGAAGAAAATTCTCCGGGCTTAGGCGGCACAGACTGTAATAGTGAAAATGGCTCTAGATTTTAAAAATTGGCACGTTGTAGTCCAACAAGGCAATTTTTGAATTGTTCCATGCAGCTGTGTGCCTCTGGATGCTACGCTGCTGGCGTCCTAAAGCTACGGGATAGAGAGCAACTTTCCAGCCAAAAACAGCTCTGATGCGTTTTTTTTCTTTTCTCACCCCAGCCTGAATTCACTGTATTGTTCGCCTGCCCCCAGTCCTTGGAACTTTGGTGTCTGCCTTAGCAGCTGCCAGGGCTATTGGGTGAGAAAGAGAGACATGGCCTTCTGTAGAACCTCTCTCCTCAGGGCAATGGCCTTGGGAAGAGGGTTTCCTGAAGACCAGAGAACTGTGCACAGGCTGTGAGAAGAAGCCTGGACATTCAGAGCCACAGCTCCCAAGCAGCCTTTCCTCGACCTTGTCAAAGCTGGGTCTCTTGGACCCAGAAGTGGAAATGTCTGCTGTGCATGATACTTGATCTTGATGTGCTGTGTCTCCTGTATTATAGTATGCAAACCATTTTGTCTTGTTTTTATAAACATTAAAATGCAAAGCAAGCCTTCTTAGAATAAAAATATATGATCTATATTTCGAGTAATAGAACAGCAGAATGGGAGAACTGCAAAGCAGCTTACCACTTACTTAGTGAATGTCCTCATTATACAGATGGGGAAATGGAGGTGTCCTAAAGTCACGTATCTGGTTGGTGGTGAAGAACTTGCTCTCATTGTTGGATGCTCCAGGCTTTGGATTATGGTCCAAGTGGCCAGGGAAACCTGTTGTTGTTTGATTTCTCTCTTCCTGGGGCCAGAGCTGTCTACTTTCAGCTTATTCCCCTTCCCATGAGTTCTCCTATTGGTGGGCCTTGTTTGGTGACTCAAGATTAGAACCACATAATGGCTGAAGGGCTTCCCAGGTGGCAGTAGTGGCGAAACCCGTCTGCCAATGCAGAAGACATATGCGATGTGGATTTCATCCCTGGGTTGGGAAGATCCCCCAGAGGAGGGAATGGCAACCCACTCCAGTAGTCTTGCCTGGAGGATCCCATGGACAGAGGAGCCTGGTGGGCTGTAGTCCATGGGGTCTCAAAGAGTCAGACATGACTGAAGTGACTTAGCATGCTTGCAGGCACGCAGTGGGTTGAAATGAAACTCAGAACGAGTGCTAAACTGGGCCTTGACTTGCTAAGTG
>NW_011495071.1:4991692-5025049 GCF_000754665.1 Bison bison bison
TGACTGAAGTGACTTAGCATGCTTGCAGGCACGCAGTGGGTTGAAATGAAACTCAGAACGAGTGCTAAACTGGGCCTTGACTTGCTAAGTGGTCTCCTTGCACTGCTCCACCCATACCCACCCACCACCACCCCTCAAGCCCACTTCCCCTGTGACCTCTGCATGCCTGTGGATCCTGTGATCCCCTGACTCCTCCAGCCCAGGCTCCTTCCTATGGCTTTTTGTGCCTGTGTCTCCAGTCTCACATCTCACAATCATTGGCCTTCCTCCTTGTACCACCCTGTCTTCACCCCATCTGTTGCAGGAAGGGGGACCCCTTCTACGGCCTGAGAGCGAGCTCTTGTCTGACACTTGGAGATGAATTGTCCGAGGAGACACACGTGCAGACAAAGTAAGAGACTTTATTGGGAAGGGGCACCTGGGTGGAGAGCAGCAGGGTAAGGGAACCCAGGAGAACTACTCTGCCATGTGGCACTTAGTCTCGGGTTTTATGTTGATGGGGTTGGTTTCTGGGTTTTCTTTGGTCAATTACTCTAGGGTCTTTCCTGGTGGTGAATGCATTGCTCAACCAAGATGGATGCCAGCAAGAAGGATTCTGGGAGGTGGTAGGACACGTGGCTTCTCCTTTTGACCTTTCCCGAATTTTTCTGGTTGGTGGTGGCTTATTACTTCCGTGTTCCTTACTGGGACATCCTGTCATAAAATAACTTATGCAAATGGTTACTATGGTTGCCTGGCCAGGGTGGGCAGTTTCAGTCAGTGTGCTTCCTCTAATATATCCAAGTCTGAGATGTCGCATCTTCCCCGCATGCACCTTTACATTCCTTATTTGCTTTCGCACATTCAGTTACAACTCAGTTATACCCTCCTCCTAGAAGTCTCTGTTTTCCCCAACCTGTCTCTCTCCTTCCCACCTGCCTTCACCTGGCTAGATCCAACTCCTCCTTCCCTCTCAGCCGAGACACCAGATCCTCTTCCCAAGCCTGCATCGGGAGCGCTCCCTGTGCACCCCGAAGGCATCCTTTCCTTCCCCTGTGCTGTCGCTCTCCACTGTACACCACTATACGCTATATAATTGTCTGAGCCTTTTCAATGTGAATCTTCCATGAGAGTAGGAGCTCCAGAAGGGCAGGGCTGTGTTCTGTTTACTGTTTGTGCTCAGCACCATAAGACTGTCTGGCTCGTGATAAGCCCTCCTTGAGTAGTTGAGCGATGTATAAAAATGCTGGTACTACTACAACGAATAACAACCAATGTTTATCGAGCACTTTTTCCTGTGCCGGAAACTATGCAAAGTGCCTTATGTGCATCGCCTAATTTATATTAGTTCTTGTATGAATTGGACGAGGCGAGAAACAAGAGATTGTAATCCTGGCTTTGTCTCCAGCTGCCTATGTGATTTTCAAAAATCCCCATGGTTTCCTCATCTTCAGAATGAAGGCGAGAGAAGGGGGCAGGCAGGCTTCATTTCTCAGTTCTTTTTCCTAGGCAAAAAGGGAATTAAGAGTCAGTCTACGCGGGCCTGGGGGAATCAACACTCAGGATTCAGAGAGCCGGCAGACACAGAGGGTCAACTTTCTAGTGCGGGAGCAGGAGATGATCTGGCCGCGAGGCTGGGAAGGGCAGCGGGTTGCTCTGCCATGCTGCGGTAGAGCTTCCACATAGAGAAGCCCGCTGCTAGCTGAGTCATTAACGCTGGTCTCCTCGCCGTCACCTCGGGCATTGTCTGATTTAAGTGTAATAGCTTGTTTGGTGGATTTCGCCTTCTATAGAAATCCCCCCAAGAGTGAAGTGCGCATTCAGCCGGGAGAGCACAGGCCTTTGTGCGCTGATGGCCGGGCTGCGACTCAATGTGTTTGGAGTTGGTTATCAAAGGGGAGGATAAATTAGAGCACAGGGCTGAGAAGAGAGGAAGAGGGGGCCCTTTCATGAGCGGGGCTGAGCACTTAGGCAGCTGACTTGGGGCTGGGCAGCCCCCGAGGCTGGCCCTCTCGCCTTTTGGCAGTGGCGGTGCTACAGGCAGGCCTGGCTGTACCCTGGAGGAGCCTAAATTCTGATATCTCACCAAGCCTTGGGCGGTGGGGGTGGGAGCCGGGCAGGAGGGGGCTGAGACTGGTGCTGTTACCAGAACAGGCTCCAGGGCTTGGAGGAGGGTTTCTGGGGAGCTGGTGAGCCCAGCACCTTCCCTCCTTGCCCCACTTTCTGCCCCCTGCCCCGCCTCCTCCCTGGATTTATTGAAATCATGTTCTGATGGTACTGAAAACTCCAAAGGGCCTCTTAGTCTTGCAGATGCTGCTTAGGGACTCCACCATCATCTGCCTCCCTCCGGTCCCCAACACACACTTCCTAGCTGGCTCTCAGGACAGTTTTATGGAGTGCAGTGGCCAGCCAGAGCTATGGAGTTCCCAAAATAGGAGATCCTGGGCACTTGACCCTCTCTCTGGTCATGGCTTCTGATGTCCAGATTTGGAGGCCGAGCTGGGCACAGCTGTCAGCTGAGCCACAGGCAGGGCTGCCGAAATAGTAAATTATACCGGGGCCCTGTTTTTGCCTGTGAGAATGCTTCCCTCTGTTCCTCAGTGGGCCTTCCCTCATTAGTGTCCCTGAACCCCTCACTGACAGCTTGTTGCCGTGTGGGATCTTGATCAACAAGCTCACTGCTCAAGGAAGCAGAGAACTTTTGTTTGCCCCTTAGCTCCTAAACCTCAGCAACATCTTAGGTACACATCATTTTCTGGTTGGAAGGAACCCATGACATAAGGTGTAGATGTATTATGAGAACCTGTTTAGAGTTGCAGATATTTTAAAGAATTGTCTGAAACTGACCCTTCTCTGGTGGCTCAGCTGGTTAAGAATCTACCTACAGTACAGGACACCAGGGTTTGATCCCTGGGTTGGGGAGATTCCCCTGGAGAAGGGAACAGCTACCCACTCCAGTATTCTGGCCTAGAGAATTCCATGGACCGTATAGTCCATGAGGTCGCAGAGTCTGACATGACTAAGTGACTTTTACTATGATGTCTTACCCCAGAAACACACACCTATTCTCACGCATACGCAAGTTTAGCTGCCATTTCTAGGGGTTACACCCTCTGAACTGATGTATACACCCCACCCTGGCTGCACATTTGAATCCTCTGGGAGCTTTTATAAAATTCTGAGGCCTGGGCCTTACACATAGAGACTCTGATTTACATGGTCCAGGGTGGGATCTGGGCATCTGTTTTTTCTACAACACGTTAGGAGATTCTAATGCAGTCAGGATTGAGAATCATTGCCCTAGGGCCTCTTAGACTGTCCTCCTCCCTCTGATTAAGAGCCCCAGCTGTGGACAGTCAGAGTCTGTACAGACAGACACGTCGGAAGACACATGCTGGGGTGCTTGTAGGGATGGGTTAGATGCCATGAACGGATTTATTATTTTGCCCACTGCGTTTAAAATCCTTTCCTTCTTTCCTCACCCCTTGAGGGGTGCTTCCTTGGTGTTCATTTAAAATAATTTTAGCACACCACAGTGGGAAGGGAGCCTGGTTGCCTTGATGTGCTTCTGTCATTTCAAGGAGCTCAATAAAAATTTCGTTTCGGTGTTCATTCAAGGCAACTTCCACATAGAGGTCTTATGTTGCAAACCAGAGTTCTCTTTTCATCTGGTCACCCCTGGGGGAAATTGTGTATTTGAAATTCAAACAATATTTGGGCAAAAAGCAGTTTTCATTATATGCGGTGGAGAAGGCCAATGAGAGGAAAGCACGGGGAAATGATTGAGTGACATTTCTATTTGCTGGTTTGACTTTTCCGCCAGGGGCCGCCGTGCTTTGGGCCGCAGGAGAACTTCAGCTTCCTGGTATGGACTGGAAATGCCAGACCCCTGGAAAAAAGAATTTGGAGGAGAAAAAGTGTGAGTGGGCTGGAAATGGATTTGAGGAGTCAATGTGACCTCATGCTGATGTCTTGATGAGATAGGGAGAGAATTGTGTTTTGCACAAATTCTCTTTAGAAAGAGATTGTTGAAGAGAGCTCAGAGATCATCTGGATCTATCTCCTTTGGTAGGTGGGTCCCCTTTCTAACATTTAAATTGACCCTGGTCAAGCATTTAGATGAATTCGTACCTTTATTCGTTCATTGATGGAGCACCAGCAATGTTGGGCACTTGGCAAGTAGTGCAGGAGAATGCAGAGACCGATGGGTTATCCTTGCCCTTAGATAACTTACAGTTTCCTGAGAATTTGAACAGCTGAAATGCCAGGGAGACATGATGAAAGCTGTGAGGGCAAGAAGCTGGGAGGGTAGGGGGTGGATGTTAACCTTTACTGAGGGTCCACTAGGAGCCAGACACTCTCCCCAAATCACTTCCTTTAGCTATTGCAACTCTGGAAAATAAAATACTCTTATCACTCCCATTTTATAGACAAGGAAACTGACACTCAGAGAAGTGAATTTGCTTTCTTAAGGTGACGGAACCATTAAGGAGATTAAGTATTTTAACCTGGTAGGCCCCAGGCCAATCCTCTTGCCATTGTAACCACCTAAGAAGAGTTCAAAAAGGGCAAAGCCTGACTTTTGGCTGGGCTGGAGGATGAGAAGGGAGGGATTTGGGCACGCAGAAATGGAGTGATAGAAGGCACACTGAGAACAGGTTTCCCAGGCTCAACAGCACCTGGGGAAGAAGATGCAGCAGCTTGGGCTGGAATCTGGGGGTGAAGAATGAGAGTAGGAAGGTAGGTTAGGACAGGGTTTTGAAGGCGTAGAAGCTAAGGAGATGGATTTGGGGTGAGAAGGCAATGGCACCCCACTCCAGTACTCTTGCCTGGAAAATCCCATGGACGGGGGAGCCTGGTAGGCTGTAGTTCATGGGGTCGCTAAGAGTCGGACACGACTGAGTGACTTCCCTTTCACTTTTCACTTTCATGCATTGGAGAAAGAAATGGCAACCCACTCCAGTGTTCTTGTCTGGAGAATCCCAGGGACGGGGGAGCCTGGTGGGCTGCCGCCTATGGGGTCGCACAGAGTCGGACACGACTGAAGCGACTTAGCAGCAGCAGTAGCAGCAGCAGAGAGTGAGAAAACCCTGAAAGTTTGCTGAGTAAAAAGAGAGTGTAATGTGACCATTGCTACTCTTAGGAGAAAGAGTGGAGATTTTGATTCCTGGCTGTATCGTTGCTTAGCTTAACTATGCACCTTTGGGCAGGTTATTTAATCTCTCCGTGCCTCAGTTCCTTCATCTGTAAAATGAGAATGATAAACAGTACTTACCTCCATGAAGTTGTTGTAAGGATCAAATAAATCATGTCTGTGGAGTGCTTAGAATAATGCCTGGCACACGGTCAGCTCTTTGTAAATGTTGAGTATATAATAACTTTACCCTTTGTGAATTTAATTCTGATAATGGTATAGGTAGAAGAGGGTGAAGTGGGGGAGAGCTAGAAGTCCCAGAGGTGAGCAAGGGGGCCTTTGTAACAGTCTGGGCAAGATGGTCTAAGGGCTTCTCCTTGACTGGTACCCATGGAACGTAGGGAGACATGGGGAAGGGGAATCAGTGTTACTCAGCTTCTGATTGACTGTGAGGGCGCATCAGGAGTCTCTCAGCTGGAAGAATGCCAGTGTCAGTCCTAGACCTCAAGGCACCGGGAGAAGCTACGGGTGAGCAGAGGAAGATGAGAATGTTGATTTAAACCCGTATAAACCTAGAGTGGAAAGCAACCCCAGAGCCAATAGAGGAGCTGGAGTGGGGGGTGGGTAGCCTAGCCCTGCCGCTGCCTTATTTTACATGGCTGCTCTGCCTCTTTGTCCCCCACCTGGGTCCTAGGAAGCTCCGCCCTCATGCCAGCCTTGGTTCTGGTGTTGTCATCTCCTCTGGGCCTTTCCTGAGCCCCCCACATGAACCTCTCCAGCTACTTCTCCAAATGGTCAGGCATGGTGATCCCAAGATCACCTGTTAGGCAGACCATGTTTCCTGCTGTTGCCTTGGGAGACCAAATCTGAGGGTTGGGTGGGCAGAATGCCCAGGCTATGCAAACCAGGAGGAAAAAGGAAGGATTTGGGGGATGGTGGTAAGTAGCAGCAGAAAATATGTATTTAACCCCAGGAGGAGGACATTGATGAGTGACCAGCTCTGGGGGCTTTCAAGGGTTTCCTGCTGCTGCAAGAACCGCTTGATGGGAACCCAGTGCCCTTCTGAATCCCCGGCACCTGTCTTGCTGCTGGGAGGGATATGGGTACCGGCTCAACACCTGGAAAGGATGCTGAAGGAGGCTGGAGGGCCTCTGGTGGGTGTGGGGGCTCACACCTCTCACCCCTGAGCCCCCCCATCCTCCATTCAGTTCCATCCTGCCTGTGGGCACAGGAATTCAGACAAAAGGAGGCTTGCAAACAGAAGGGGGGAGTCTTATAACAAAATTACCAGCCTGCTGTCAGCCAGGCACTCCGCCTCGCAGAACAGACTCCAGACAGGCTTCAGCGTATCAGGCCTGGGCCTGCCTGGGCCTGGCAGGGGGTCCTGTGGGCAGACAGAGTCAATTACCCAGAAAGGTTCCACTTAACTTCCCCTGCTGTTTGCACACCCTGCCCCAGCCTCTGTGGCCTCACTGGCCTCGGCCAAAGCCCCATCGGCCTGCTCTGGAGCCGGCTGCCCGCCAGCTTTGTCCTCGGACGTGTCCGGGGACCACCCATCCAGGAGTCCAGGCTCCTGCCCTCTTTGGTCCTAGGGCTGCCTGCTCTGGCCCTGGGCCAGTGGATTTCCCTTTGTCCCCCTGCAGACCCCGCCCGAGCCTCAGGTGGGAGGGGCATCGAGGAGCTGCCTCCTCTCCCGTCCCTCTGCAGAGGCTCAGCACTCCACCTGCCCTCCCACTCAGTCACCTGTCTGAGTTCAGTGGGTGGTGACCGTCTGCCTTCTGGAGTCGGACTGACATGGGTTTGTGGCTGGGATCAGCACCCGCTGTATTGGGACCTGGCGTGTTGATTTAACTTCTTTAAACTACATTTCCACCATCCGTGAAACGAAAATAGTAATAATAATCTATATCTCGTAGGATTACTATGAGGATCAAAGAAGACAGTGGGTGTCAAGTGCCTGAGATGCTGGCCCAGGATAAATGCTCACTGAGTTTCTTTCCTACCCCCAGCCCCCGCCTCTTCATCCCCCTCTCACCATTCCCTTCCTCCTCCTCCTCATCTTCTTCCTATTTTTCATTGAAGAGTCTCACTTAACAGGAAGTTTGTTATTTTGGTTCCTCCTTTCTGCTACAGAATCCCAAACTGGGAGAAAAAATCCAGCTTTTAGTCCAGGCTTAGCTATCAATTTCCATCATACACAATCAAGTCTATAACACCAAAATACATCATGAAATTACAGTATGTTTTTTTCCCAGTGCCATTTAACCAAGGTCAAGGACTTTGGGTTAAATTCTAACCATCCCTGGCTTTTGCCCGAAGTTTTGTATTTCACAGACATTTCCTTTCTGTGCAACCCCTCGACCAACCCAATCATCTTCCACATGTTTAGCATTAGTTAGAAATGCCCACTGGAGAAGGCAATGGCAACCCACTCCAGTGTTCTTGCCTGGAGAATCCCAGGGACAGAGGAGCCTGTTGGGCTGCGGTCTATGGAATCGCACAGAGTCGGACACGACTGACGCGACTTAGCAGCAGCAGCAGCAGCAGAAATGCCCATATGATGCGGTTTAGAGCTCCTGCCGGTATGAGATTTCAGCTTCCAACATGTGCCCAATGGACGGAAGGCAGAACACTGTCATTTGGTCATTAAGTCATTCAACAAATATTCACAGACAGCCTACTATGTGCCTGGGAACTAAGGGCAAAGAGACAAGGTAAAAGCAAATAGACAGTCCAGCCCTTCAACAAGTGAGCAGGCTGCTGGGGAGGTGGGTGAGCAAACAGATATTTAGAATCAAATGTACTGGGTGCTAAGACAGGAGTAGGGCAATGTGACGGAAGATGGGTTGGAGAGGTTTCCGGGAGGAAGTGGGAGCTACTTTCTGCAGCACAACTAGGATTGAAATGGAAACGTGGACACCTATACTGGTCCCTCCAGCTCTCAGGAGGAGAGCAGTGTTTCAGGATGAAAGTGACCGCTTCTCGTGAGCCCCACTCCAGCTGCCAGCCATCTTCCTCGAGTTGCACTCTTGTGTTGCAATCTGCTCACAAGGCCCTCTGTCTTGAGGGGCCGAGGCTGGAACTGAGGTCCAGCGCCCCCCATCCATCCCCTCTGCCACACAGGTGGGTGGGTGAGGTGGGTCTGACGGATTCTGTGAGCAGTGACTACACCCTGGCACTGCCCTAATTGTGCTAGACAGGACTGTTTAAATACCACCAGACAGAATATTACTCAAATTAAAAATGAGGCCTTAAATGTCATTATTTGTGTCATTATTAATAGCCCCTAATTGTGTTCTCTAATCATCATGAAATTATGTTAGTATTAATATTCACGTCAAAGCTGCCTAGGGAACTCGGAAGATTTAAAAAAAAATTATACCATATGTCAGTTCCCATGAATGTGAAGCAGAGGCTGGTTTTAGTGCTTTAGTTACTGGAGTGGAGATGGTGGTCTCCACGGCCAGGGGGTAGCCCCCAACTGTAAGGGCCTCCTTACTTTCCACCCTCTGAGTCACTGAATCCTGGACTCCTCTGCCTGGCAAGACCCTTAGAGGCGTGAGTGGGACCTGTCCTCAAGGAATACTCTGTGGGTCTCCTGCCAGCTGCCCTCGCTGGTGAGGGGATTGGAGTCTGCTCTCACTGGGAAGTGTTTGGTGCTCTGGGACATGACAGGTCTTGTCTCCTGCAGCCTCGAGACCCGCCTGTGTCTAGACACCATAATAAGAAACACGAGGCAGGCCCGCCTGTCTTCACTCTCCATCTCGGAGACGCCACCTCCGTGCATTTGGGATTCCGCCCAAACTGCCCTTCCTGGCTCAGGGAAGTGATGCCAAAAAAACCCCCAAAACCCAAAGTTGGAGTCTCCCAGAGAAATGTGTTGTGTAATGTAACACACAAGGAACTTTTGGAAAATATACTTAGGGATTCGGAATTTAAAAGTACCTATGGGGTGTCCATACAATCTGGAAACAGGTGAATTTAGGTCTTCAGGGATATCTTTGTCTTGGAAGGTAGCTGTATTTCTACAGTTTTTGGACTGTCCTGGATTTTGCCCCGTGGTGGTGGCGCCAGTGGTAAAGAACCCGCCAGCCAATGCAGGAGACATAAGAGACTCAGGTTCGATCCTTGGGTCGGGAAGATCCCCTGGGGGATGGCAACCTCCACTCCAGTATTCTTGCCTGGAGAATCCCATGGACATAGGAGCCTGACGGGCTATAGACAATAGGGTCACACAGAGTTGGACACGACTGAAGTGACTGAGCACACACAAACAACCTTGCTGGGGCTTCTTTGGGGGGAAGCATTGACCCCCCCAGGATGAGGATGGGTCCCCTCTGGATGTTTCCGTTTCTTATCAGAGGCATCGGGAATGAGAGCCTCCATGGCTGATGAGCTGAGCGTACTGCTCACGTCACCTGGGACTTGATTCTGCCTCCCCTTCAGACTGACATCAGCTGTAAGAGGTGGGGTGGTTGACAAGGCAGGCGCTATTGCCAATTAAGAGATTCCCTCCCTGTAGGGATGTGTGGGGCGAGTGCCCTGGGACCCCCAGAGGCATCAGCCTCCTGCTGACATCACTCACTGACTCCTCTTCATCGTTTCTACAACATTCCTTTAGGCTGCCTGCTCACTGCCTCAGTCATCCGCTAATGGAGTCCACGTGACCGCGATGTGTCAGACAAATCTGGGGCAGCCGCCTCACTCTCTTCCCGGAGCCCTTGGAATTCTCTGGAACCGAGAATATTCAAATGCCTTTCTTGGTGAAACAGCAGGCTTCCAACCGCACACCCCCCCTCCAAATATTATGACTTGAGTTAAATATAACCCAGAGCATGAAAATAACGGCACAACACGGGGATCGGAGAAGCCGTGGAGTGAGCATCTCACAGTCACACTGTCACCCTGGGGGTGGCGGGGCGTCTGCAGACCCCATGGCCACTCAGGCAGAAAGCCCACAGAACCATGCAGGGGTCTGGTCCCTCCTGGGCCGGTAAGTAGCTATGTTGGCCTGAGTGGGCCTTCATGCTGCTGGTTTCTGCACACATTCTCCTTTTTCCTAATCAGATGTGGTGTGACTTCAAGGGTTGGGGAGGATCTGTCTTAACTGATGTGTGGAAAGGGAGACTTGCCTGCTTTTTCAGACGTGAAGGGAGGATCAAGGTAGGAGGGGGACCCGCAGGCGGCGGCAGTTGTGGCTGGCATGCTGATGTGGATATCCAAGGGACACACACGCGCCCCTACTCACTGGCACGTGCACGCTCAGTCATGTCCGACTCTGAGACCCCATGGATTGTACCCCACCAGGCCCCTCCGTCCATGGGATTTTCCAGGCAGGAATACTGGAGTGGGGTGCTGTTTCCTTCTCCAGGGAATCTTCCCAGGCCAGGGATCAAACCCGTGTCTCCTGCATTGCAGGCGGATCCTTTGTCACTCAGCCACCTGGGAAGTCACTGGACCACCTTTTACAATAATTGAGAAGGAGAAGCTTGATCTGCGGAGGGGAGGGAGGGTTAGATGCACATTTGGGCCCATGAACCAGGTTCTCCAGACTCCCTCATAACCTCATGCATGAGTGTATGGTGAAAATTCCGTGGGTTGTAGATAAGCCAAACGTCTTCTGAAAGTTAGACTCTCTGAATTCCAAACCCAATGATTACCATAGTGGTTGGGCTAGGACTGGATTCAAACTAGTGAACCTAGAGCAGAATAGTTGAATAGGCCTTCTCTCAGAGCCCTTCTGCCACCGAGTTAACCAGCAACCACCACGTGGCTGCCCCTCTCTTTTCTGCTTTGGGTCAAACAGTAAATAGCTCAGGTCAGACCAGAAAAGCAGATACATGGGCATCTTTGCATTACAATGCTTTATACATGAAGGAGAACTTACAGTGTTTGTAATGTGCTTCTACTTAAACTGCCTTTGGGATTTGCTAATTTGGGGAGGGTCTGGGAGAATGAGGAGCAGAAAGCGGTGTTCTTTGATTCCCATAAGGTAAGTAGGACAGCTGTAATTACCCCCAACTTTACAAATGAGAAAACTGAGCCTCAGTGCAGATATCGGCCAAAAGCTACATGGCTTACAAGTGATGGTGGGGTTGATTCCAAGTCTTCTGGTTGTCAGGGCTACAGAAGAATAGGCCCCTCCCCTCGAATACACCACTCTCTGCCCCCCGCCCTCTCAGGCAGCTTGGAAATTGTGAGAAAAATCAAGGGGCTAGCTAGACCATGAGTTCTATAAAGACAGCAGCAACAATATTATTGAGTTCTCTGCCCTTCCCCAAATCTTTTCTTTTTTTCAGCTGTATCTCATGTATGTGTGAGATGGGGTCCAGAGAGATGCGTGGGAAGGTGTGAAAGGAAGGCAGTGAGAAAGATTTTACCCTCTCAGAGTCTTTGCTTCTTCTCTGTGGTCCTTCCTCGAAGATGAGTCAGTGGAATGAGCCCCCAGTCCTCCCGGATCTGAAAACAAAACCACAGAATGCCTCCTCCTCATTCTCCCAGACCCTCCCCAAATTAGCAAATCCCAGATGCCTTCTTTGAGAGCTTGGGTTGAGGAAGGGGGTTCCAACTTCACTTGATGCTTCATGTGAGGGTCTTAGGAAGATATAAGAGCCATATTGACACCTACTCTGGACTCCTACCCTAGCTGCCTACCTGCTTCTGCTTGAAGAAAAGAGGCATAAAGCCTTGTTGGCGGGACTCTCAATTCTGCACCCTCTTCCATCTTGAGAGCCACTGTCCAGCTTTCCACTTCTGTGCCCTCTGATCCTTCTTCCACCCCCACCTTCCGCTCTACAAAGCCCCCGCTAGAAGTTGACAAAGCTGACTGGCTGCTTAATGTGCTACAGGTGTTGTTGCTAGGCAACCACCCCACTCTGCGGCTCAGGCTCTGTCAGCCCAGCTCAAACCCCTGGTAGCACTTAACCCTATAACTGCTTGCGACCAACGCTAATTACCCAGGCCCACCGAACAGCACATTCATACCCTGTGATCAAGGAGTGGAAGGACTGATTCTTAGCACCTTAGGCCTTCAACCAACATGGCTCACCAGGTCGGGCTGCCCCAAACATGATGCGGAGGTCTTTTGTCTGTAAGTGTCCATTCCTCCTTTCTGGTCACATGCAGTGGATGCTGAATGTAGTGTTGGCCATTTCTCTTCATTGGATTGGCTTCTCCCAAAGTCAGCCAAACACCTTGACTGCCCTCGGTCTCCAGGAAAGAGATGGCAGACTTGTTTCTGCACTTTAAGCTATGTTCAGGTTGACATTTTTGACCCCAAACCTCACAGTGATGAATGACATTCATTCTTTGATGTCTGTACCCAGATGAACCGGGGATGATGAAAAATTCTGGACAATTCTTCCAACTCTCGAGTATTGCATCCTGTTCTTGGCCTTTGCCTCCCTAAATGGACTAACTCATAGTCCTTTAGGTTGATCAGGAGTTACAGGAAGCTTTAAACATGCGTAGATGGACACTTATATTAGCACATTAACCAAACTCCAGAACTGATCTGTTCCTGAGTTGGCCTTCCCCATTCCCACGTGGTCATACTGCTGGACTCATCAACTATCGGTGAACGCATGAACACACCACATTTATACGTCTCTTTTCTAAATCACAGAATGGGGTTGACAGTGATGGAGAGACCACTAAATACCAAAGCAAATTCTCCCTTCCTTTCTAGGAAATTCTAGCAAAGTTCTAGCAAATTCTCCCTTTCTTTTTTTCTCATGAGACTAACCTTGGCCTATGAGCCAGATTATAGGAGATTCCCACATGGGGTCGAATCTCCTTTCTCCTGGTGAGGTGCCTGATTGTGAAGGGCAGGTCTAGGCTTGCTGGGTCATGACAGTGGAGATTCTCACTCATTCCTGAAAGCCATCTCCTCCCAGGCGGTCTGGGCACCACCCCGCGATGCCAGAACCCTGGAAGGGGTTTCCAGGGGTTACTTCTGCTCTCTCTTCTGGGTGGGAAAAGCCCTTAACCCTTTCCCCCCCTGGCAGTTATGTAATTATTCACAGGTGTAGGAGCTGAGAGAACTTACTGCCATTGATCATTTACATTCATTGTGTATTTCGGAGCAAGTATTTCAACCCCAGGGCTCCACTGCAGATTGAATATCCTGCTGCTTGTGGATGGAATGCGTCAGGTGCTGGGACAGTGCTTCTGTGCACATTCTCATCTAACCTTCATCATAGCTCCAGCATATGGACAGAACTATTTCTATCCTATGTGCGAAAAGCTGAGGTTCAGAGAGGTGGAATAACTTTCTCAAGTTTGCACAATTAGTAAGTGGTCCAGCTGGCATTCTAAGCTATGCTGTATCCTGGGAGATTTGAAAACCATGGCTCCGAGAGGTTCAGCGACTTGCCTGAGATCCCACTGCCGGTTGTGGGGTTGGCATTCTCATTGATCTTTCTCTTAAGTCCTTTTCATGTTTGGTCCTCTACATCACACTGTTTTTTTTAGTCATTCCTCCAGTTTCTGTGTTGATGGTGCCTCCACAATGGCGAGAAATCTGTGTCCAGTATGGAGAAGAAGTGGGTTCTAGGGAACAGAAAAGACAGCATCATGAACAGGCAGTATTTTGAAATGAGAGTCCCTGTGTATCTATTTTTTGTTTCTTTGAAAGGACAACATTGGAGAGAGAGAGAGAGAAGGAGGAGGAGGATGGAGGGAGGGAGGAAAAGAGAGAGAGGAAGATAGAAAGACATATACCCAGAGACAAAGACAGAGAGAGGGAGATGGATAAAGAGAGAGAGACAGAGACACAGAGACAAAGAGAAAGGTGCGCGCGCGTGCACGCACACACACACACACACACACACAGAGCCATCTTGTTCCTTTAGCCCCACGGCCCTCAGCTTCCCTCCTCATCCTGAGACAGTGATGGCTTGGCTTTGGGTTAAGCCACTTGTTGCCAGCTGGTGGCATCAAGAGTTGGGAGTGCTAGTCCGGTCACAGGTGACAGGATTCGGAACATCATCGTGGCCCTGGCTCCTTCCCAGTAGACCCAGTGGGTCATGGAAATGGGATTCCCCAGTTGGAGAATTGAATGGGGGTGAAAAGAGATGGCAGATGGTGGGTCCTAGTGGGGAGGGGAGGGGTGAAGGGCTCGCCCCATGAGTTTAACACTTTGATGCAAGTGGTTTCTCCATAAAGTATTAATAATGTTCCTATAATTGATACTTCAGGGCAATAACCTCTGACAAAATGGCCCTGATTAGCAGATAATTGACTGTGTTGGATTGTGTCCTGAGAGAACGGAGCGCCAGGCAAGGCCCATTAGCCCATCATAATGACCCCTTTTGTCAGGTATTAGTGTCATTAAGAGCCTGCTCTCTGAAATCAGTCCCTTTATTTAACTCTTTTCCCTAATTATATGGATCATTTTACAAATCAAAGCAAATGTTTGCATACAGCCCCATCGCGCAGTGGAGTGAGGAGCTCGAGGAGCAGGCTGGAGAGTTCTGAGTGGAGAGTCCTTGCTAAGGGAGGCACTTGTGGTCTCTGAGAGATGGGTCCCTGGGAAAGCGCTGGGCAAGAACGTGGTGTGCCCAGGTACCTGCCAGGGGATCATCTTGATGCGGATGCCTCGTCACGAGAGCCCGAAGGCCACGCACAAGTCACCACCTGTGCCTCTGAACCCATCTTGGCAAAACATCTGGCCTCCTGGTCTCGGAGTAGTTGGATCCATGACACGGAGGATGCCAGCATGGAGCAGGTTGGCACCTGAGCCCAGCCGCAGAGCCTCAGAAGACACAGACCTCCTGGGCTCATCATCTGCGTTTTGCCCAGAGCTGACTCACATTTCTGTCAGGACACAGGGGCCTCTGGGAGTGGCTGCAGAGGCTAAGTAGGGCCTAAACCCCCCAGGTCTGGGAAAAGGTAACCACCATGGCTGCACATCCATACTTAGGGCTGGCAGCTAGGTAAGCAGCCAGGGCTGCTGGGACTCCAGGGGGCTTGGTGCCTGATCAGCCCCCAGGCCACACACACAGAAGTTGACACAACAGGAAGCTCAAGGGACAGAAGGCTGCTTCTGTCCTGTTCTCCCAAGCACCTTCTCACTCATTAAAAAGTAGAGACAGTGTCCCATTTCTTCGAATCCACTCGCTGCCTGACACCTCTTCCACCCTCCCAGCTCCGTACAAAGCCTTTTATTCCAGGGCAGGTTCTGTGTGGGTGAATCAGAAGGAGGCCTCAGTCTCTAGAATGAATTGCTTAGAGATGAGGGACTGATAGCTTGTTGGCAGCTACGAAGGGTATATTTTTATAGATACCAAAGATGAAGCTGAAAGGATATCATCTATTACAGGAAAGGCCCAGAGGTTGCTGAGCTGGGGATAATTTATTTATTTGGCAAAGTGATGGGTGAATTTCCCAAGAAGAGTTAGGACCTGCGCTGGGTCCTGGGGTGGAGTGGCTGGACTGTACCTCCTGTTCCTGCCCCATTTCTGCAAAGGGAATAAGGCCTCTTGACTCTGCTTTCCCTTGTTTGAATCATGGAGGAGTTGTGCTCCCGTGATTTGCGTTGGGCCTGGTGAATTTCCCAGCATTGGCCTTGGGTGGAGAGCTGCCAGCCGTGCAGAGAAACTGCCAGGGTTTCTGCCGAGGAAGCAGAATTTTGGTGGTAGAGTGTGACATTCTCTTCTCAAAAATAATACCTTTCATTTAAGGTAGGAGAGGAGGTTTGACATCCCGTGAAAATATGATTTTCAGCCCTGTTCTGCTTGGGGCAGACTTTTTCTGCAGGGCGTAGTTGCTGAAGCAGGGAAGCCCAGAGCTTCAGGTAGGAGCGATGGTCAGGAGAGCTGTGCCCCGAGGGTTCCTCTCAGGGTGGGGCCGGACAGGCGGGAAACTTTCTTTCAGGCTGCAGCTCCCTCGGGGATCCAGTTCTGTTCACTTGCCAAGGAATGCTGCTCCCAGGGAAAGAAGTGTTCACCTCACCTATTGGAATATGAATAGAGTAATATTATGCATGCTTAGGGGCTTCCCAAGTGGCCCTAGTGGTAGAGAACCCGCCTGCCAATACAGGAGACAAAGGAATATGGGTTCCATCCCTGGGCTGGGAAGATCCCCTGGAGGAGGGCATAGCAACCCACTCCAGTATTCTTGCCTGGAAAATCCCATGACAGAGGAGCCTGGGGGGCTACAGTCCGTGGGGTCACAGAGTCGGACATGACTGAAGCGACCTGACACACACATGTATGTTTAGACACAGAAATTAGCAAGCATTTTATGTTATGCTAATTTCTAATCAGTAACCTAGAATTCTGTTTGTTCAGTCAATAGACATTCTTTTTTAATATTTGTTTGTATTTATTTATTATTTGGCTGTGCTAGGTCTTGGGTGCAGAGCGTGGGATCTTAGACCTTTGTTGCGGCATGAGCGATCTTTAGTTGGAGCACGCGGGACCTTTTTAGTTGGGGCATGTGGATTCTAGTTCCCTGACCAGAGATCGAACCTGGACCCCCTGCATTGGGAGCACAGAGTCTTAGCCACTGGACCACCAGTATTGCCGAGGGCCTGGAGTGGGCACCGCGTATATGCCGATGAATGGGGCCTGGAATCTACTTTCAAGTAGCTCAGCCTCCTGCATTTGCGGTGGTGGTGGAGTGGGGTATGCACAGGCACTAAATCAGCCTAGTGTTCTGATGCTGTAACAGACACGCGGGCTGGGTGTTGTAGGAATACACAGGGGAAATAACTAACTACCTCTGGCTGGGAGACACAGAGAAGGCTTTCCTGAAGATGTAATACTTAAGCTGAGATTTGAGAGTTTGTTAGATAAAGGAATGAAATAAAGTGCCATCACAACAAAGAACAGCTACAATTTATTAGGGATTCTGGTGTAATAATCATAATACCCAATCTTATAGAGCAATTACTATATGCCAAAACACTTTGCATAATTTATCTCATTTGATCCTCACTGCACCCTCTAAGATAGGTATTATTGATACCCTCTCTTTACAATTAAGGAAATAGAGGTTTCAAGGGAATTCACAGAGATTAAATACTCTGTTGGGGTCACATAAGTCTTAAGTGTTGGAAATCAAAATTGTAACCCAGACTTCTGAAGTCAGAGCATAAGCTTTTTTTTTTTTAATTCACTGTCCTGACTTCCTAGGCAGTGTACAAATGTTAATACATTTAATCCTCACATGACCCAGAGAAGCAGGCATCTTTCTCCTCATTTTCAGGTGAGAAAATTGGAAGTGACACACAGTAGGAAGAGTTAAAAGAGGCAGAGGATATTAGAGAAATCTTCAGAGATAACTTATGTGATTTTCTGTAGATCCTCATTCCTGAAACCCTGGTTCTTCAGAACAATGGCTCAAAGTCTCGAATTCTTTGTGGTTAAAATATAGACAGGACCCTACTCTGTGCTCTGTGGTGACCTAAATGGGAAGGAAATTTAAAAAAGGGAGTTCCATGTATACATATAGCTGATTTACTTTGCTATACAGTAGAAACTAACCCAACATTGTAAAGCAACTATAGTCCAATAAAAAAAAATTTTTTTTTAATGTTGAGATTGGAATAAGAGGTAGAGGGAAGTGAGATTGATGGTAGGGAGAATAATGGTTCTCCAAGGGTACCATTGTCCTAGTCCCTAGAACCTGTGGATAAACTGGGTTATGTGCCAAAGGCATTGCAGATGGAGTTAAGGTTGCTAATTGGTTGACCTTGGGGTGGAAGATTATCCTGGCTTGTCTAGCAGGACCCAGTGAAATCACAAGGGTACCTATAAGTAGAAAGAGGAGACAGAAGAGAGAGAAGCAGAGAGAAGGCAGTATGAGAAGGACTCAACCACCAGGCTTTGACATGACCACATCGTCACATTGTCCTGGCTTTGATGGAAGAATGGGGCTTGACGTGAAATATGCGAGTGGCCTCTAACAGCTGGAAAAGGCAAGGAGATAGAGTCTTCCCTTGGTCTTCAGAAGGGAATATGGCCCTGCCAACATCTTGATTTTAGCCCAGTAAGATCCATTTTGGAATTCTGAACTCTGGAAACTGTGTGCTGTGCTTAGTCACTCAGTCGTGTCCGACTCTTTATGATCCCATGGACTGTAGCCCGCCAGGCTCCTCTGTCCATGAGGATTCTCCAGGCAAGAATACTGGAGTGGGTTGCCATGCCCTCCTCCAGGGGATTTTCCTGACTCAGGGATCGAACCCAGGTCTCCCTCATTGCAGGTGGATTCTTTACTGTCTGAACCAGCAGGGAAGCCCAAGAATACTGGAGTAGGTAGCCTATCCCTTACGCAGGGGATCTTCCCGACCCAGGAATCGAACTGGGGTCTCACATTACAGACGGATTCTTTACCATCTGAACTACCAGGGAAGCCCAGTGTTTCTCTCTAAGACAATCAATTATTTTAAGTCGCTACATTTGTAGCAACTGTTTATAGGAGCAGTGAAGTTGGAAAGCAGAATGGGTCAGCTCGTGAAAGACTTTACATATTCAACTGAATTTGCGTATTAATCAATTAAAAGAGTAATAAAAAGGCTGAAACCCTGCTGAGTCTGTCTGTGGCCCAGAGCAGGTCAGCCTTAGAGATGCTACCCAAACTCCCCCATGACCCAGGCTCAGACAGCCCATTCTAGGTGGTCAAGACTTGCAAGTTCTTCTGAGAGTTCAGAAACAAAAGATCACTGTTACTTGGTCATAACCACATCGGATGGGAATGAAGGGATAGGGAGATGCTAAGCCAGTTTGCTGCAGGCTGCATCTGCTGATCATTGACGTTATATTCTGGGGAAAGTGGTTATTTTTTCATTGGATTGTTCATTTAACGATTATCCACAGTTGATGTATTATATGCCAGATGCTGTGTGCAGGAGATACAATGGTGAGTGGTTGTGTACTCCTCCATGGCTGTCATAGAGCTTATGGTTCTGTGGCAGTGAGATATTAAACAAAAGTCACAGTAGAAGTATATTTACGAAGGTGTTGTAAGTGCTACAAAACAAAATAACAGAGTGTGATAAGATAATACAACAGGAGGACCTTAATTACATTGGGGGTTTCATGGAAGGTCCTTGGGAGGTGACGTTTAGGCTTGGACCCATATGTAAGAAAGACTTTGCAGAGTAAAGAGTGTGAAAAGAACATTCCAAGTAATGGGAACATCATGTCGGAAGGCCTGCGTCTGGTTAAGAGAGTGGCGCAGTCCAGGACCTCCGAGAACTGTGGGGCTGGAAAGTGGTGCGTGAGCAGGAGAGAGGCAGAGGATGCTGCTGGGGAGGTTGGCAAAGGCTAGACTGCAGGGGGTGTTGTACACAACCCTGAGCTCTATGGGCATCCTTATGGAGAAAAAGGAGTGGCATGCCCAAATGGGACTTTGTGAAGATGTTCCAGAAGATAAGGAAAGAAATAAAGAGAACAGAAAGGAAGCCATGGGAGAAGTCTAGGCAAGAGACGACGGTGGCTTAGAGAAAAGTGACAGCATTGGTGATAACTGAGTAGATTTAACATTATCTTGAAAACAGACTCATCCAGACTTGACCATAGGTTGGATATGGGAAGCAAGGGAGGGAGCAGGAGTAATTTCCAGATTCCTGACAGAAGTGACAACATGGATGAAATGAGACAGGTTGGGGGAGGAGAGATAGGGTGGTGGGAGAAGAGCTCCAGGGGGTTTAAATTGAAGAAGCTTTAAAAATATATTTATTTTTTCAGTATATTTTTTTCTTAAGAATGTATGTGTGTGTGTACACACACACACATATATATAACTGAATCACTTTGCTGTATAGCAGAAATTAATACAAGCTTGCAAATCAACTGTAAATAAATGTTAAAAACATTTTTTTTGAATGAAAGATTCTTTAAATTCTACAGGGCTTCATACACACCTGATTTCATATAACCCCATAATAACCCCTTTTTAACGTCTCCTACGCCTATTTTGCCCCTCCCCTTCCCCCTCCCCCCGGCAATCACTAGTTTGCTCTCTGTATCTGTGATTCTGCTTCTTTTTTGTTTTACTCACTAATTTGTAGTGTTTGTTTTGATACCACATGCAAGTGCTACCATACGGTGTTTGTCTTTCTCTGTTTGACTTATTTCACTTTGTATGATGCCCTCCGAGTCAGTCTATATTGCTACAAGTGGCAAAATTTCACTCTTTTAATGGCTGAGTAGTATTGTTCTGTATATATATACACAGTATATATATAAACGCAGTATGTATATATGTATATATACAGCATATATATATACAGTACAGTACAGATACTATATATGTATGTATATACAGTATGTATATAGGTATATATACAGTACAATACTACTCAGCCATAAAAAGAATGACATTTTGCCACTTGTAGAAAGATATATATATATACAGTACAATATATACATACATATATATACATATGGAGAAGGCAATGGCACCCCACTCCAGGACTCTTGCCTGGAAAATCCCATGGACAGAGGAGCCTGGTGGGCTGCTGTCCATAGGGTCGCATAGAGTCGGACACGACTGAAGTGACTTAGCATAGCATAGCAATGATTAGTTGGCCATCTGCATTTCCTCTTTTTGAAGAAGATTTTGAGGTACAGTTTTAAACAATATCAAGTAAGCAGACAAGATTGTAGCTCAGAAATGAGGCTGGGGTCTGGGCTGAAACATCCATTTGGGAAGTCTCAGTATGGAGATAACCAAAGCCATGGGAACAGATGAGTACAGAGTGAAGAAAGATGAGGGCCTAAGACTGAGGCTGGAGAAGCTCCAACATTTAAAGTTTATGGTTGCAAGTAGACTTATCTCGGTAAATATGCCATTTGCTCCCCAGTATTCCCCATCCCCTCACAGTTAAGTGGGACCCTGTGACTGGTTCTATTTGAGGAAATATGAGTAGAAACGATGGAGAAAGCCCCAAATATGATTCCCAGTCTTTTCCTTTCCTTCCTGAAGTTATAAGATGGCAGGACTTTTATTGCCAGGTCCTTGTGGCTGTGTGGAGAAGATCCTTCACAGATGTTTTGGATAAAAACCATGAGATGGAAATAAACTCTCATTCCATTAAGCTACTGAGATCTTGAGGTGGTTTATTGTTGCAGCCTATTCTATTCTGTCCTCATTAATATCATCTGTTAAAGAGACAGCACGATGTAGAGACCAGTAACATAAATCAGATCCTAACTGTCTGTTCAAACCTTGTCTTTTGCAATTCTAGCTAAGTAAGCTAGGGGAAAGTTTCTCTGTGTGTCTTGGTTTTCTCATCTAGAAAACAGGGGGAAAACTATCCATCTCACAGTATTGATTGGAGGATTAAAGAAGTTAAAATATAAAGTGTTTGGAATTGTGTAAATAATAGGGAGACATGTTCGTTCAAGAAAAGGAAGGCTGCAAAAAGCAACAGCATTAGGAGGAAATCCAGGGGAATGAATGTGACATCATAGGAACTGAAAGCAGAGTGTTTCTAGAAGGAGGGAGGGATTCACTGGTTAGATGCTATTGAAGAGTCAAGAGAATGCAGATACCACAAACTGCATGGGATTCACCCACCTGGAGGTCACTAGTGGTGCTAGTGGTAAAGAAGCTGCCTGCCAACGCAGGAGACATAAGAGACGTGGGTTTGATCCCTGGGTTGGGAAGACTCTGGAGGAGAGCACAGCAATCTGCTTGATACTCTTGCCTGGAGAATCCCAGGGACAGAGGAGCCTGGCTGGTAACAGTCCATGGGGTCGCAGAGAGTCAGACATGACTGAAGTGACTCAACATGCAGCTCGCAGGTCACTGGAAGTCCTAGCAAAAGCAGTTTCCGAGGTATGTGTGTTGTGTGGTGTGTGGGGGAGGGAATGTGGAGGACGCAGTGGGAGGGAGGGTGAAGTAAGAGGGGGAGAAGCATCTGGATCTGAGGCTTTGGGGGCAGTTTGGCTGTGAAGGGAGTAAATACAGAGATAGGACGATAGAGGTGGATGTAGTGTCAATGAAGGATTTGATTTTTAAATAGGGGATTCTAGAGCATATTTGAATAGTGATGGGAAAGTTCGAGTAGGGAAGGGAAATTGACAATGCGAGGGTGAGAAAGCATAATCAGTGCAACAGGTCCCTCACTCAAAATCAGTGTTTTGAGTGAGATCTGAAACAGAGGGAGGGCTGGTCTCTACCTCCACTGGGATGGGAGGGAGGCAGGGAGGGTGCAGGTGCCAGGGAGCTGCTGGGCAGGAAGAAGGGGCAGGGCTCTACTGGAAGTGTGGAAATGTGGTGAATGGGAAAGCTTGCTCCTGCCATCCTTAGGTGCTGGGCATGAAGCTCCAGGGAAGGAGGAGGCAGGGAGATGGCCTCAAGATGGAGGCTGAACAAAGCCCTGAGGCCCAAGGACCGTGGGCAGCCACCTGGGGGGATCTGCCACTAATCCCCATCTGAGCCTCAAGGCTCAACTCAAACCCAAGGTCCCTTTGTCATTACTAGGAAGGTCAAGGACGCGGGTCTCTAATAGGACAGAGTTCAGCCTGGGGCTCTGTAGTGGTTGTTTGGCCCTCAGTTTACATTTGCAAACAGGTTTCCCATAACTCTTCTTTCCAGCCAAATGGTTCTTTTCAGTGGCTCTTGAACTCTTTCTGGGTTTTTCTGACCAGATCTCCTGTCTCAGGGGATTTTACTCACTGCAATGTCTTCTGCACCCATCTCCTTCCAATTCAACCAAATCATCCCAAATCAACCTTCTAAGCTGCACTCAAGCCCCACAGCTTTGGTGAAGGCTTTCCATCTCTTCACCCCACAGTCAGCCCCTCTTAATCACAGCTCTTGGTGCTTCTCCTGTTGTGAGTAACACTGGCAGGGGGCATGGGCATGGGCATGACCCCCAGAACAGCTGTGCTGTGCTCCATGTGAATGGATCCCCCAGTTTGCACCTGTGTAGCCACCAGTGTCGGAGAAGGCAATGGCACCCCACTCCAGTACTCTTGCCTGGCAAATCCCATGGACGGAGGAGCCTGGTAGGCTGAAGTCCATGGTGTCGAGAGGAGTTCGACACGACTGAGCGTCTTCACTTTCACTTTTCACTTTCACGCATTGGAGAAGGAATGGCAACCCACTCCAGTGTTCTTGCCTGAAGAATCCCAGGGACAGGGGAGCCTGGTAGACTGCCGTCTATGGGGTCGCACAGAGTCAGGACATGACTGGAGTGACTTAGCAGCGGCAGCAGCAGCAGCAGCCACCAGTGCGCCCTGGTTATATCTCCTCAAAAAGAAAGTGTAAATTTCTTTAAGTGAGAAGGGGTGTCTCATCTTAGACATCTGTGAGTCTCTGGTGATGCCTCATTCATTTGTAATAGGTGCTTATTAAATACTAGTTGATGGATTTGCTGCAGTCAGTAGGTGTGAAAAAAGCTCAAAGATGAGGATGTCCAGACTCCACTTGGATTTATTCTCTCACTGCCAGCATTTTCCTTAAGCTCTGAGCCCTGGTTGCAACATCTTCTATTTGGGAGAGGAGCAACTCCATTCATACCTGCCCTGTCCAGAGGAGAGGGGCAGAAGAGGATCTTGCCTATGGGGCATATGGTGATCTTGGGCAGAAAGCCTGGGATGACGGAAGATGTTATCAGTCCTAATAAAGTTCCTGCGTGTTGGTCAGGGCTTGCTAATTGCCAGCAAAGCATGGTAATGGGAAGACAGTTCCAGGCAGGAAAAAAAAAAAAACATGTTTGTTCAGGGTCAGGGGCAAGATGTGGGTCTCTCTGGCTGTCAGGCTGAAATCTTCGTCTCTCTGCTGGTCTCCCTGCCAAGATTCTCCTAGGAGCACTGCGTAGGCATGCAGTTTAAAATAACAGTGTGTTTGTTTGGCTTTGAAAGCAGTACTCTGGAGATGTGTGCCAAGCATGCCCACCTGGAGCTGGTCTGGAGCCTGGCATCATCTCCGGTTGACTGAATACATGCAAGTGAGCTGGGGTGGCCATCCAGGTCTTCCAGAGCTTAGCCTTCACCTTCAGGGGTGCTTAAGGTCACCCAAAGCAGAAGAACCCTCAGAGACTGGCTAATGCTGGGGACAAAACTGATTCAGGCAAGAATCTGAGCACTGGTTAAGACATGGTGTCCATCACTCCTCTTCTTTGCTTCCATTTCTGCTCTTCCCTTTGCGTCCCCACCCACAGCCCCACTCCCACTTCACTCTCCAGAGCCATTGTTCTCCAGAAGTGGAACCCTATTGTGTGCGCATGTTAGTCACTAAGTTGTGTGCGACCTCATGGACTGTAGCCTCCTCCTGTGTCTGTGGAATTCTCCAGGCAAAAATACTAGAGTGTGTGGCCATGCCCTCCTCCAGGGAATCTTCCTGACCCAGGGATTGAACCTGGGTCTCCTGCATTGCAGGTAGATTCTTTACCATCTGAGCCACCAGGGAAGCCTGGAATCCTATTAAAAAAGAAATAGACATTGTTCTAGCAAGGGAAGAGGTCCTTGGGGGTGGGGAAGAAGAAGAAAGCCCAGAGCAGTTGCCCCATGACTTTACTGAAATGAATTGAAAAAAGGCAGGAGCGCTGGGCCCCGGCATCAGAGGGGCACTGACTGGTTCCTTTAGTGGATACTCTGCTTTCAGAAAGGAGTTCCTTAAGACGGAGATAAAAGGAATTGCTGATTGGGAGTTGTAAAACCTCTCTGTCAGTTCTTTTAAAAAGAGAATTTCTTTCTTCTACGGAGACCGCCACTTAGAGTGAGAAGGGCCAGTGTGCAAGGTGACTGGCTCTTTGGCCCTGGCCCTTCGCGCAATGATGACGTCATCGCCTGCTGCCACACGCTGCTTTCTAGCCATGCACGTGCCTCTCTCCCCTCGTGCTCCAGAAGGTCTGCAGGCTGTCTCTTACATTTTTGTCTGTTTCCGCTAACAGGTCTCTGACAGGCAGGGTCCTTCCTTTGCAGGAAGACTGCCGTGTCCACAGCGAGGCTGCCTCGGATCTGCTTGGAGAGTCCTGAATTCACGAATTGGAGTCAGGTCTAAGGTTAATGTGACCACACCCCAGGGTCCAGCTGCTAGGGAACCTGCTCAGACTTGGAAGGAACAATTTGGATCGCAGATGAAAATTACTTAACCTTCTCTTCTTCTTGATCCCTTTTGTGCATGCTCAGTTGCTTCAGTCATGTCTGACTCTTTGCAACCCTGTGGACTGTAGCCCGCCAGGTTCCTCTGTCTATAGGATTCTCCAGGAAGACTACTGGAGTAGGAGCCATACCCTCCTCCAGGGGATCTCCCTGACGCAGCGATGGAAGGTGAGTCTAGGTGAGTCTTCTGCACTTAAGGTGGAATCTTTACCTCTGAGCCACCGGGGAAGCCCTCTTGATCCCTTACTTACATGAAAGAAACAGCGAATTTGGAACTGGTCTTTCCTAAGAAGGTGAACTGGCTCCCAGACTGAGAACCAGAGTTCATTTGAAGCTTGGAATTCAATTGCCCCAACAGTGAGGGGCCTTGGGGGAAGGCTGGGGGAATTCTTTGGGGATTTGTAGCCAGTGCTTTTCCCTGACTTGCGGTCGCTGCCAATCTGGGAGTCTGAAATGTGTTTTGACAGCAGACATCCTGTGTGTCCTGACTATAAGTAGTGATTTGTGGGTCTCCTGACTTTGTCTCTTCCACTGGCAACTCAAAGAGTGAAGCAGACAGCAGGAGACTCGAGGGAAGGGAAGAAGGGGTTGATGGGTGTGTCAGAGTGAGGCCTGAAGTTCCTTTTTCCTCCGTTCCTCTTTCGATGACCTCATTTATTATGGAAAAGGTTTAACTGATATTGAGTCATAACTTGCAAGAAGGAGAAACAGCCCAATCGATACCTCTCAGAGCACCTGGGGAGGCGCATCACTGGAGGTAGGGTGAGGAGGAAGCAGAGAGGGAGGAGAGGAGAGTAGTTAGAAGATGATCTGGCTTAAGAAGTGGCTCTGGACCATCTGTGCTTTTGTTAACCATGGAACGTGCGCATCTAATCCCAATTAACTTCTGCCACCATCTCCAATCTCAGCTTCTCTGTTCACGCCAGTGACAAGAATTTAGCTGTGGGTTGAGAGTCTAGGAAGACCTCACATTACCTAGGTGGGAAGAACCAGATGGGCCCTGCCTGCTGGGGCACTGGTGGTGATGGAGACCAGGCAGAAGCAATCACTGGGTTCTCGCTAGTTCTCTGGTAAGAACCAGAAGAGAATCTTTTTCGCAATAGTTCTTAGGCCTTACAAAGGGCCTCTGTCAACATTCCCAGGAGTGAAACCCCCTGACAGGCATTCTGTTTATGTACCCAGAAATCTATACAGGATGGAGTCTTTTTTTTTTTTTTTGCCATAGCGCAAGGCATGTGGGATCTTAGTTCCCCAACCAGGGATGGAACCCACGCTCCTGCATTGGAAGTATGGGGTCTTAACCACTGCCAGGGAAGTCTCAGAAAGGAGTTTTAACATGCTGCCTGTGAAGGCCATTGCATGAGCTTGGGTGATGTCCAAGGGCTACTTCTCTGGTCCTCGGTTTCCTCTGCTGGACCAAGAGAGAATTTGACTAGGTGGTCTACAACTGCACTGTCCAGTGTGGTAGCCACTGGCGACGTGTGGCTATTTGAATTGAAATGAATGGATATTAAATACAAAATTCAGGTGCTCAGTCACAGAAGTCATTTCAAATTCTCAATAGTAAGATGTGGCCACTGACTAGTGTATCAGGCAGTATAGATATGGAACATCTCTGTCACTGCTGAAAGTTCTACTCGGGTCTCTGGCAGTTCTGCCATTCTGTTCTAGAATTCTCTGCTATCAAGAGTCCTGCAGCATTAGTTCCATTGGCCCCTTGGGTTTCCACCCCACTGGCTGCTGTCATCCGCCACCACTTACACTGCACACAACACATAGCAACGTGTGCACACAATACACAGCAATGTGCATACAGACATGCACACCCAGGCCACATACCCCGGGCACATGGTGCTTTCTTCCATGAAGCAGCGCTGAGAAGTTTGATATCCTGACTTGAGAATAACTGATTAATCAGGTGCACTCCTGACTTCTCCTTACATTTCAGGGACTTTCTTTGTCATCTAATTGTTCACTGCACATCGTTTCCTAGATGCCTACTACATGCTGGGTACTGTTCAAGAGTACCAGTGGAAGGTGGAGTTTGGGGATGATCCTTTATGACACCAAATTCTTTTGTGGTAGAGGAGGCATGACCACCATGAGCATCAGATGCTCTCTGTGTCCGCTCCTGGTTTTGCCCCTGAAGGGCTTGCATCACACAAACAGCCCTTGCTTTGTAGATACTTGATATAAGCAGATGGGGGCTGGGAGGAGGTAAGGAACATGCTTGTGATCAGTACTTGATCAGAGGCCTGGACAGCACATTATAGGGACAGAGGCGAGACAGTCACATCCCCCTGCCCCTGGGGCCTCGATTTCCCCAGGTGAACAGAGAGCAGGCCTGGCCCTCTCCGAGGTCTCCTCGTAGCCAATACCTTCTCTGCAGGAGTCGAGATCTCTGAGCGCTCTTTGAAGGAAAAGCCTCACTGGGTGAAAAATTCAGGTGGCACAGGTTTTTCTCGATTTCCCATCAGTGCTGCCCTTTATTCTTTTAAATCCTGAGGATGACTGAGGCGCCTTCCCTCCCCGCCACAGCCCTCCCTCCTTCCAGGCTGCACAACCCCAGCCCAGTTCTTGTCATATTTCCTACTGGATCGGGTGTTTAATTAAAATCATAATTAAAATTGATCTCCTCATTAGCATGCACCTGCTCTGCCTCTCACATCCTTGCGTTCCATTATCCACTGAAGATGTCAGGGCTGACAGGCGAGAGCCAGACCCCAGGCCGGCCCTGCCTGATGGGGTTGGCCGACGACAACATCTGGACAGTGAGGACTTTGGGGGAGAGGCTGCCTCAGCTGCAGAACAACAAACAATTAGCGGCAGGTGGGCTCTCTGGGGAGTGACCATGCTGCTGGAGGCCTGCGGGCAGCTGGCTACGTCTGTGGTCCTACTGGAAGGACCCCTCCCTCTTCTACCTTCCCACCCCTATGCTGTGTGTGTGTATACACATGCACATCCCTCGAGTGATTGTGATGAGCCAACAAACTCCTGGCTCCAAGAGTCTGGAGGGGTGAGAACAAGAAGGCCTCTGGTTTCCAGAGGTGAACTGGAGCTGTGCCTTCAAGGAGCCTCCAGTGGGGCTGTGATGACCACTATCCCCCAGGATAGTGGAGGTGATAACTGGCTGTGATAACTCTCCTCCAGGGGTTGCCAGTGAGAGTGAGCAAACAACAGGGGGTCAGGAGAGGAGCTGGCCTGACCCTTCCAGTTTGTTGAGACCTGGAGGCTCTAGTGGTAAAGAACTCGCCTGCCAAAGCAGGAGACTTAAGAGATGAGGGTTCGATCCCTGGGTTGGGAAGATCCCCTGGAGGAGGGCATGGCAACCTGTTCCAGTATTCTTGCTGTGAGACTCCCATGGACAGAGGAGCCTGGTGAGCTACAGTCCATAAGGTGGCAAAGAGTCGGACACAACTGAAGTGGCTTAGCACGCATGAACACAAAGAAAGTGGGGGTATCAAGTGTGAGTGTGCAGGGCAGGGCTATGAACCTTGATGGCTGCTTAACTTCCTGCCTGACCCCTCCCACTCATGGAAGGGGAAAGGAAGGGAGAGGTCTGGGAGGAGAAAGTCAGCAGGGCATGCACTCAGTGCAGGAATGGAAGCTCCATGAGAGCGGGGGATTTCTTAAAAAAAATTTTTTTTAAATTTTAAATTATGTAAAGGACACATAAAATTTACAGTCTTTACTGTCCTTAAGTGTACAGTTTAGTAGTGTCAAATATATTCACACTGCATCTTTAGAAGTTTTTCATCTGGTAAAATTGATGCTCTGGATCCATTAAGCAATAACTCTGCAGCCCTTCTCCCCCAGCCCCAGGCATCCATCATTCTATTTTCTGTCTCTATGAAGTTGACTACTCTAGGTGCCTCATGTAAGTATAATCATACAGTATTTGACTTTTTGTGACTTGCTTATTTCACTTAGCATAACATCCTCAAGGGTCATCCATATTGTAGCATGAATCATAGTTTCCTTCCTTTTTAGGACTGAATAATATTCCATTGTATGTAAATTCCACACATTTTGTTTGTTGATAGTTGGATGGACACTTGGGTTGCCTCCACCTCTTGGCTCTTGTGAATAATACTTCTGTGAGCATGCGTATGCAAATATCTCTTTGAGATTCTGCTTTCAATTCTTTTAGATAAATACCCAGAAGTGGAATTGATGGATCATATGATAATTCTGTAACAGAACAAACCTGACTCCATGTTGGATATATTGCTTTAGCTCTAACCCTTGTGCTTTGTGGCCTGGGCTTAGTCATGCTGGCTCTGCACCTTTGTAAAAGAATGTTGCCTGTAGCCTGAAATATACAGGGCAGCCTATGCTCAGGGCTCTGACCTTGAAAGGTATAACCCTTTCTCATTCATACAGAGACAAAAAGTTGCAGAATAGAGAATAACATTTGTCTTGATTGAGGAATGTTATGACCAGATCGACATGGATAGCTGCAAGAACAAAGGATTCTGGCACCAAGAAATTGTCACCCACCAACCACACCCCCTACCCTTGTAGTATAAAAGAAGCCTGAATTCTGACTCAGGTGAGACGGTGTTTGGGGATGCTAGTCCATCATCTTCTCTGTCTGCTGGATTTGCAAATAAAGTCGCTATTCCTCGCCCCCCTAAATGTATCTCTCAATTTATTGGCCGGTCCTGTGGCAAGTAGTACAGGCTTGGACTCAGTAACAGTTCTATTTTTAATTTTTGAGGAACTGCCACACTGTGTTCTGTAGGGGTTGTACCAGTTTACATTCCCACCAGCAGGACGCAAGGGTTATAATTTCTCCACATCCTCATCTGTTTTTGTTTGTTGGTTGGTTTATTTGGTAATAGCCATCCTAATGGGCGTAAAGTGATTTCTCATTGTGGTTTTGATTTGCATTTCCCTGATGATTAGTGATGTGGAGCATCTTTTCATGTGCTTATTGGCCATTTGTATTTCCTCTTTGAAGAAATATCTATTCAAGTTCTTTGCCCATTTTTTAATCAGGTTATTTGTTTTGTTGTTGTTGAAAGAGTAGGGCATTTTATCTGTCTTGTTCACTGCTGTATTCCTGGCACCTACAGCAGAACCTGGCGTAGTGTATGCACTCAGTTTACTTACTGAACATTTGTTGCATTAGTGAGTACCTTTCACTTTCAGAAATCACTAAGTGAAATGGGATTCTTCCAAAGGAGTGGTGAGCCTATGGATGTGATATGAGATGTGATATCTCACTTGTCTCACATTTTTGTAAATCCTGTGTGAGTTCTATAATAGGAGGCTAGGTCAAGTCAGGGCTTTCTGGGTGGCTCAGTGGTAAAGAATCTGCCTGATGCAGGAGACTCCAGCTTGATCCTTGGGTCGGGAAGATCCCCTGGAGAAGGAAATGGCAACCCACTCCAGTATTCTTGCCTGGGAAATCTCATGGACAGAGCAGCGTAGTGGGCTATAGACCATGGGGTTGCAAAGACTCAGGCACAACTTAGTGACTAAACAACAACAAGGTCAAGTTGACCTCACGTCTAAGGGAGTTTTGACTAAGGTGGACATCCCATAGTGAAGGAAATTTAGGCTTTTGGGTTAGGCCTCAATTCATATCCCAGAACTTTGTTACTTACTGGCTATATGGCCCTGGGCAAATTACCTCTCTAAGCCTCAGTTTGCAAATACATCAAAGTGAAATTGAAAGTGAAAGTTGCTCAGTTGAGTCGGACTCTGCGACCCCATGGACTATACAGTCCAGGGAATTCTCCAGGCCAGGATACTGGAGTGGGTAGCTTTTCCCTTCTCCACGGGATCTTCCCAACCCAGGAATCTAATCCAGGTCTCCTGCATTGCAGGTGGATTCTTTAGCAGTTGAGCCACAGGGAAGCCTAAGAATACTGGAGTGGGTAGCCTATCCCTTCTCCAGCGGATCTTCCCGACCCAGGAATCGAACCAGAGTCTTCTGCATTGCAGGCAGATTCTTTACCAACTGACCTATCAAGGAAGCCCATCAATGGGAATAATAATGCCTACCCAATAGGGTGGTCACAAGGAAGATGTGAGGTAATAAAGTCCTGTCACTGTTCGATCATTCCCTTTCTTGCTTTCCTTCCATGTGATTCTAAAACTCTATAACATCCTACAAATGACCAGAACACCAGGACTCACACTGACCCTCATATTAAGCACATGGTATCTGTCGATTACATTCTCTGTGTGTGATACTGCTCTTAGGAGGGAGGAGGCTCAGACATGTGTGGGGCATGGGTCCTACCCTGGGAACAAGGCTGGGGGGCAGATGAACTTGAGGCCAGAAGAACACTGGAGTGATCCTGAGCTGGCTCTGCAGGAATGGTGGGGATTAGATAGGCCAAAAGGGTGCCCTGAAGTGACAATGACAAGGGCATGGCTATATCAGATTTAAGTTCCTGCCTTTGGACTTCCTCTCACCCACTGGAGGCCACCCAGGAGGTCCAAGCAGGGGAAAAGCCAGGTGAAAACTGGTGAGGGCTGCTGGGCTGCAGAAGGAGGCATGGAAATTATCTAGGGATGCAAATCCTCCTCACAATGAGGAAGTCGTTCCCCTGGGTTACTTAAATGCCTTCTGCTGGAACTGAAGTTTGTTTTTCTCTTCTGCAGTCTTTGGGGGAAAGAGAGAATTGCTAATGACCTTCCTCCATTACCCAACATTGATCTGTGGGAGGGAAGGCCGTCGCCTGGTCTTCCTGCCTTTCCCTGTGTGTATCCCTCTGGATGTACTAACAAGGGCTTAACCAGAGATGAATAAGTGCCAAGGCATTTCCAGCTTACAGCACTTCTCCAAAATCCCTCCTCCCTCTCCTTCCTCTTTTCCCTTTCCTCCCCACCCCTCTATGTCCCCAGCCCTGGTCCTTGGGGGCTCCGGGCAAAAGTCATCCTCCTGGAGGAGATGATCCTGCAGTCCTGCCCAGGTGGGCTCACCTCTGCTCCTCCCTGGGAGCTGCCAGCAGGCAGCCTGGAAGCCCAGGGATGTCAGGTCAAACACAGACGATGTAGGAGCAGGAGCTGGGGGCAGCGAGGCGGGGTGTCCACCAGGGAGGTGATTAGCTTTGCAGCGTCTCTAATAATAATCTGTGAGGCTAACAAACAGCACTGCGGAGGCGGTGAGGGCAGGCTGCGCGCTGACTGTCTCTGTCCTTCTTAAGGTTAGACCAGGAGGGAGACCTTGTTAATTGCAGACTTATCCTGATTACTACCAGCTCTCAGCCAGTGAGCCACAGGAGGCAAAGCCAAGGCTTAGTGGAGACATTTGGAGCAGCTGGAGTCTGCTGGAGTAGGGTTTCCTCCTGACCCTGGGGACCCAACTTGCGAGAAAGCCCTGGGATTCAAAAACTCAGTTCATCTATCGGTCAGTATTGGCTGGCTGCAGTGCGTTCTACAGAACATTCAAAGGAGTCCTGAATTTCATTTTTTGAAAGATATGAGTTGAACCAACAAAGGTAAGTCTCCATCTATCCCCTCAGAGAATCCCTCAACACACACACACACACTCACTCACAGGTTCTGAGCCTTCTGGTGTTAGATGCTCTATAAATATCCATTGCATTGAATTAAACTTGAAATTGGACCCAGAGACTAGGGGTGTGGCTGATCTCCCTCTGGCTTCCTTGGCTTCTTTGCTGCTTGACCTTGTAGCTGCTTGGGAAAAAGGACAACATAGAGTGAGGTGGGGACACCTGCCTCAGCTAGGAGGTGGCTGGGGCCGTGAGGGGGCAGCAGCAAAGGCAGCATAGGGGCCGGGCTGGCATCAGGGGCTGTGAAAGCAGACAGAGGACACTAAACCCAGCTGTCCAGCAAATGCAGGGTGGGATCGTGGCCACAGCAGGAGCCCTGGTTAGCAGAACACGCCCAGGCTGAGCCCCATGAACTGGAGCCAAGAGGACAGACAAGGGAGATGAGCCATGGGCAGGCGGTTTGCCAAAGGTCAATACCAGAAAATCTTTAAAAATGCAGTTTTCTGAGGCTAGCCTTCTGTAAGAACAAGTGGCTCTTACCCCAAGACCACAAAGGAGCTCCTGGAAATAAGCTTTATGGAGGATGCTGGGCTTCTCTGGTGGCTCAGCTGGTAAAGAATCTGCCTGCAATGCAGGATACCTGGGTTCCATCCCTGGGTTGGGAAGATCCCCTGGAGAAGGACATGGCAAGCCACTCTAGTATTCTTGC
>NW_011495071.1:5025149-5028329 GCF_000754665.1 Bison bison bison
TGGGAAAAAAAAAGGACAAGCCACTCTAGTATTCTTGCCTGGAGGATCCCATGGACAGAGGAGCCTGGCAGGCCACAGTCTATAGAGTTGCAAAGAGTTGGACATGATTGAGCGACTAAGCACAGCACATGGAGGATGCTGGAAAGAAGAGGGTAGAATTTCCTCCCTATTGGGTGGAAGCTTGCCTTCTGCAGAGAGGTCCCAGTTGGTCTCTCATATCTGGGCAACCGCATGGGGACAGCAACCCTGGTTCTGAACTGCCCCATCTTCCGCAACTGTTAGAATTTTCTTTACTCCTGTCTCTTCCTTGTTGCCCCCTCCATTTTCCTCTGAAGACCTCATGGCTATGTGCAGTGGCCTGGAACCCACCCCTTTCCAAGGCACCGTCTCCTGACACCCCTCTAAGATCTGATCTACGGCGGCAGGACTAGTCATGGCACCATGAAATAATAACGATAATAGTGAACGATAATAATGAAGGATAATAACACATGGCTGGCCATGTGTTAGGTTCTTTGATGCGCCAGGGCCCTGAGCTCAGTGCATTATTTCATGGAATCCTTTTGTCAATCTCATGAAAGATTGTTTAATCATTTTATAAGACCTGATTTATAAAAGAAGAAACTGAGGCTCAGAGAGGTCACACAACATGCCCAGGGTCACTCAGATAGCAAGCTGCTGTGGTGGGATTCAAACTCTGCAGGGGGTTGCTCTTTCTCCCCCAGAAAAGACTAGGGAGTGGGAAGAGCAAAGCCCGCAGCCCCTCCTTCCCCTGCTGCCACAGGGCTCAGGGTGTCCCGGCCCATCAGGCACCCCCTCCCCCACCTCTGTTCCATCTGAGATGGCCAGAAACAGGGTTTCATCCCCTTGGTGAACACCCAAAGGCCCATTGTTAGTTCTTAGACTTGGTCTTTGTCTGTTTTATGTGAAACAAACGAATAGAGACATTGAAGGAAGTCACTTTAATCCCTTGATCCCCTGTGTTGATGGGAAAAAAAGAAGGATCAACTCGGAAAGTGTTTCCTTCAAGGATGTCAGCGGGGCCCTGTGCTCTTTCCTAGTTTCTCTGGAGCATTCCGTCAGCAGGAAGTCCCTCCCACAGGGCACCATGGCAGTGCCCCTGGGGACCAGAGTCCCTTTCCAACTTTTTCCCAGCCTCCTGCCCTGCTGGTCTTGCCCGACCTCCTGAGTCCTCATCAGCTCAGAGCTGGTGGGGGTGGAAGGGGCACTTTCCCACAGCCCTTCTTCTCTGGGTTGGCTTCTATAGTTCCTGCTTATTAGCCCTTGGTGCTGTTCTGAATGCCTTATGGCTACCAATTCATTTCATCCTCCCAGCAATCTGGTAGGGTGTGCACCATTCCCATTTTACTGATGAGCAAACAGAGGCCGGACAAGATGAGTGACTTGTTCAGGGGCACAGCCTAAAAGTGCTGGAGACAGATGTGAACCTCCACAACCCGAGTCCATGGCTCAAACTCCTCCTTCTTGGTACAGGATGCTAGGGACAGTTAACTGATTTTGTGTGTGTGTGTGGGCGGGGCGGAGGCTGGATTAGGAAACTTTCTACTGTGAATAACACTGCTTTACGTGCCAAGTTCCAAACAGCTGACGTATTAATGAGCATAGCGGTGGCCTGGCTGGTCTTTCGTGTCCCCCTCAGAACTTGAACAAAAGGCACACTTGCCAGGCACTGGGTGGGTGGTTGATTGATTGGAGTTTCAGCCACAGGAAGCTCCACTGGCTTTCACAGTTGCTGGGGTTGCAGCAGGAAAGGAGGGAGGAGGAGCAGTGGTCCAAGGGAATGGGTCCCCCTGTGAGCTACTCAGTCCTGGGGTGCTTGCTGTGCCTCTTCCTTGGGTAGAGTACCAAGCAGACATGGTGGGTCCCCATGAAGGTGGCAAAGCAGATGTGTTCTCATCTCCCTCTCCTCCTAGGGGACTCTTCACCCCTCTTCTTCAGCCTGAGAAGTGGGGTGCCCCAGGAGCCTGCAGCGTGAGCTAAATTGGACTTTGCTTACAGGAGGATAATCTGTAGGCCCAGCTGTGCTTGCTTTTCTCAGGCTGCCTTGGGATGAAGGCATGGATCTCCCAGAGGAGGCTTGACTCCTGCCCCCAAACCTGGGAGGGAGGTCAGGCTGTACAGGGAGACACACAGGTTAGTTCTAGAAGGCATCTGCTTTTCGCCTTCAGCTGAGAGTGCCCACATCTGCTGCTACGTGTCCAGGTACCCCACCTGCTTGATCCCCACTGGGGGAGGCTTGGGACAGGAAGACTAGGGGAGAGCTGGTAGGAGGGGAAGAAGATGTAATGTACTGAGCTGAGACCACTCGGGGAAATAAAGGATCTATTTTTTTTCCGTTTGTTCTCAGCAAACA
The DNA here is from genome assembly GCF_000754665.1 of Bison bison bison. Lineage (NCBI taxonomy): Eukaryota > Metazoa > Chordata > Mammalia > Artiodactyla > Bovidae > Bison > Bison bison. The sequence goes on from NW_011495071.1 coordinate 5,027,524, forward strand.
TTTGTCATTTAATTTCTTCCTAATTGCACAATTACGTAATTATGTAGTATTAGTAAAATAAAGCCTAAAGACGTTTGAGTAAAGAATTACTTAAGTAAATAATGTCTGACTAAAGTAATTATTTCCTGGGTTTTCTTTTTTAAAGTAGAATTGGATGAAATTAGTTCAGGCATTGTTGCGGAGCTGAGTGGGGGTGGGGGGGCTGCACAGGCAGGGGGCAGAGATAAGGGCCCCCCGGTCCCCCTGGGGTTCGGCTCCCAACATCTTGGAACTTTCCTGTCTCTGTGGATGAGTCTCTGATGGCAAATTCCAGCCCTGCTACTGGCTGGCGGCTTGGGCACTGCTTCTGTTTTGAGCTTCACCGGGTCCCTCAGAAAGGCTAGTTCTTACCTCAGTGGGAGGGGAGGAAGTTCAGCGCAGGGGAAGTACTTAGTTACTGAGGGCTGTGACTCGGTATCTCCAGGTTTGCGAAGAGGCAGCCAATCCTGAGACCACCAGGTCCATAAAGAAACCAGCCCTGAGGGCTTCCCTGGTGGCTCAGTGGTAGAAAGTCTGTCTGCCAGTGCAGATCCATGAAGATCCTACATGTCAAGGAGCAAGTAAGCCCATGTGCTGCAACTACTGAGCCTGTGCGCTAGGGCTGCGGTGCAGCAACTACGAAAGCCGTAGTGCCCAGAGCCCATGCTCCGCAGCTAGAGAATCCACCACAACGAGAAGCCCACACACGGCAACTGGAGAGTAGCCCCCACTAGCTGCAACTAGAGAAAAGCCCCCTGCAGCAATGAAGACCCAGCATAGCCAAAGAA
>NW_011495071.1:5028441-5032453 GCF_000754665.1 Bison bison bison
GGTGGAGCGTGGGTCTCAGGGCTGCGGAGCCACCAGGAGACCTAATGTGGCAGGCCCCTGGGGGCAGGCGCAGCTCACTCTGGGATTTTCCCTCTTGGCCTGAAAGGTTGCAGAGAGAGCAGGCTCCTTAAAGGTTGGCAGTCAGCTCCCCAAAGCCCTGGTGAACTTGGACCTGGCCGTGTGCTTGAGCGGGGAGGAAATTGGCCTCCCAGAGGGGGCTGGCAGACCTGGGAGGAAGGGAACCCCTGGATGGGGCTGGTGGTGATGCTGCTGAGTGCCTCCTGGATGCCTGGGACCGTCAGCCCTTGATAAGACCAGAGGTCAGTTCTCCAGACACGAGCCCCTTTCCCCATGCTTCAGGGTTTAGGGACGGACTGACCCAGCAGCTTAGTACAGAAGGTGATTCCTGGGGGAGCAGGCTGCCCTGTGCTCCCTCCATCTCTCTTCTACTCCCATCCCCACAGTGCTTGTCCATCTTTCAGAAGAGAGTCACTTGTTCCTCTGATCTGGAGGACTTGTGACCCTCTGAGATCCCCCTACCACAACAAAGCCCCAGACAAGGTACGTCCTTAAAGACTTTTTGACTCTCCTTAGGAGAGTAGAAGCAATATATTCCTCCCCTGGAGCTATTTTTGAGCTACTTGAGGACTCACAGCCCCTGCTGAGGCCCCAGGGAAGCCGAGATACGTGTCGCTGATCTTCTGTACTCCTGGTGGTGGTGGGTGTCAGGCTGAGTTGCTTATCACGGCCCCCTGCCTGCTGCACATCTTCGAGAGCTCAAAAGTGACCCGCTTGAACATGAAGCGGGTAAGACTTCTTAGCCTTCTCATTGGGACCTGGCTTTGGGCCTTTGATTGACGGCTCACTGACACCAGCACTCTTTGAGAAAGGAACACAAAAGAGGTTTCTGGAAAGTTACCAGAGACACAGGAGAGTATTGGAAAGGAATGCTGACACCGTCGTTTTGGCCAAAAAACATAAGGTGGGTTAAAAACATTAGCTTTTCTTGAGTGGCTTATCTGTTGCCATTGAACTACAAATGTTTGGAAGTATTTAGTAAAGTTAAAGATACATCGCCCTACAGTTGGGCAACTGTACTGTAGGCATATGCTGTAGAGAAACATACAGGTGCATAAAGAGACACGTACCAGAGACATCACAGCACTATTGTTTGTAATAGCAAAACAGGCAAACAAAAACACAAAAGATGGAGCAACCAAAATTTCTAACAACAGGACAATGAAATGAATAAGTTGAGTAAGTTGTGAAGTACTCATTCAATGGAGTTCTTCTCAGCAGTAAAAATGAATGAAGTGGAGTTACATGTATCAACAAGGATGATTCTCTGAAACATCGCAGAGCTAAGGAAGCATACTGCAGAAGAGTATATCCACTGTGATACCACTTATAAAAGCTGTAAGCTATGCGGAACCAAGCCAGGTACTGTTTATGAATAATGCATAGGAATACAGACACCAAATTCAAAGATGGCCAAACTCAAGAGCCTGGAAATAGGGAATGAGAGGGAGGGTGGGCAGGAATGGGAGGCAGTACAAGGGCATCCAGCCTTATTGGTCATGTTTTATTTATGACACTGGGATGTGTGCATAAGGGTGCTTATCATATTATTCCTTAATTTTTTTTGAGTGGTTGAAATATTTTAAGAAATTTTTTATTAAGAAAGAAAAATGTAGAAATCCAAACAAAAATTAAAGGCCCCCTTGGTTTTTCATAGAAGTGCCAGAACATGGTATGCATGTGTGTGGGTGGGTGGGTGTGTGTCCATGAGTGTGTGTGAGTCTCAGATGGTGGAGGCAGGTGGTGAACAGTTGGGGTAGAGAGCAGTGGTGAAGACCTCGGATAGACTAGGTCATATAGCTGGCTCCTGGAAAGTTTTCTGGATTGAATGCTTATTCAGGAAAGTTCCCCTCTTCACAAAATATTTGCCTATGTAAGAAGCTAAATATTCATTGAGTAATTAGCCAGTTCAAATGTGTGGTATGAAAAGACAATTCCTTCTAATTATAGGGATGTCAGTTAAAAGATGTCACGCTAGGATGCCATTCACTGCCAAGACAGCTTTAATAAAATTCTTGCTGTGATTTAGATTCAAAAAGGTAAAAAAAAAAAAAAAAGACACTATTATTTTTGATAATTAAATATTTACCAGAGTTGAGAAAATAAGTCACACTAATGTTTCAGGCTAATCAAAAGCTCTTTTTAAAAGTTCCAATAAAGATATTGCTCTCACAGCTCTGCTGCCGGGTTCAAAGATTCTCTGGACTGACTCTACTGGAGCATCCCCAGGCCAGCTCTGACTATTCCTAACTTCACATGTGGGCATCCATTCCTCCTGGAGACATTATTTAACTTGTTGTTCAGTCACTTAGTCATGTTGGACTCTTTGCGACCCCGTGGACTACAGCACGCTGGGCTTCCCTGTCCTTCAGTAATCTCCTGGAGTTTGCTCAGACTCATGTCCATTGAGTCGATGATGCCATCCAACCATCTCATCCTCTGTTACCCCTTCTCCTCCTGCCCTCAGTATTTCCCATCATCAGGGTCTTTTCCAGTGAGTTGGCTCTTCACATCAAGTGGCCAAAGTATTGTCCCACTGCTGTCTGCTCCCTCCCTGCCGATTCCAAGTTCGATTCCAAGTGTCATGACTACAGAGCTGTGTCTTTTTTATGGGGTGGAGGTAGGGATGGGAGAGGAGATATGTCACCTCTAATTCAGTTTTCTCTATAATAAGGGAAGCTCAATAATGAATTGAGCTTGACAAAAAGTTAATGCAACAAAAATTGCACCCTGACTCGAAATTTAGCTCCGATACTCCCTGGTTATGTGTCATTGGGAAGTGACTTAATCTCTCTCAGTGTCAATTTTGCTTCTGTAAAATGGGGATATTACATAAATACCCTACAGGATTCTTTGTTGTTGTTGTTGCAGTATAATTGACTTACAATGTTCTGTTAATTTCTGCTATACAGCAAAGTGATTCAGTTATGTGTGTGTGTGTATATATATATATTCTTTTTTTACGTTCTTTTCCATTATAGATTACCTTAGGATATTGAATATAGTTCTCTGTGCTATACAGTAGGACCGTGTTGTTTATCCATTCTACATATAAAAGTTTACATCTGTTCAAGCTGGTTTTAGAAAAGGCAGAGGAACCAGAGATCAAATTGCCAACATCTGCTGGATCATCGAAAAAGCAAGAGAGTTCCAGAAAAGCATCTATTTCTGCTTTATTGACTATGCCAAAGCCTTTGACTGTGTGGATCACAATAAACTGTGGAAAATTCTGAAAGAGATGGGAATAGCAGACCACCTGACCTGCCTCTTGAGAAACCTATATGCAGGTCAGGAAGCAACAGTTAGAACTGGACATGGAACAACAGACTGGTTCCAAATAGGAAAAGGAGTGCATCAAGGCTGTATATTGTCACCCTGCTTATTTAACTTATATGCAGAGTACATCATGAGAAACGCTAAGCTGGAAGAAGCACAAGCTGGAATCAAGATTGCTGGGAGAAATATCAATAACCTCAGATATGCAGATGACACCAGCCTTATGGCAGAAAGTGAAGAGGAACTCAAAAGCCTCTTGATGAAAGTGAAAGTGGAGAGTGAAAAAGTTGGCTTAAAGCTCAACATTCAGAAAATGAAGATCATGGCATCTGGTCCCATCACTTCATGGGAAATAGATGGGGAAACAGTGGAAACAGTGTCAGACTTTATTTTGGGGGGCTCCAAAATCACTGCAGATGGTGACTGCAGCCATGAAATTAAAAGACGCTTACTCCTTGGAAGAAAAGTTATGACCAACCTAGATAGCATATTGAAAAGCAGAGACATTACTTTGCCAACAAAGGTCCGTCTAGTCAAGGCTATGGTTTTTCCAGTGGTCATGTATGGATGTGAAAGTTGGACTGTGAAGAAGGCTGAGCGCCGAAGAATTGATGCTTTTGAGCTGTGGTGTTGGAGAAGACTCTTGAGAGTCCCTTGG
>NW_011495071.1:5032553-5049382 GCF_000754665.1 Bison bison bison
GGAGATCAGCCCTGGGATTTCTTTGGAAGGAATGATGCTAAAGCTGAAACTCCAGTACTTTGGCCACCTCATGTGAAGAGTTGACTCATTGGTAAAGACCCTGATGCTGGGAGGGATTGGGGGCAGAAGGAGAAGGGGACGAGAGAGGATGAGATGGCTGGATGGCATCAATGACTCGATGGACGTGAGTCTGAGTGAACTCCAGGAGTTGGTGATGAACAGGGAGGCCTGGCGTGCTGCGATTCATGGGGTCACAAAGAGTCGGACACGACTGAGCCACAGAACTTAACTGAACTGAACCCCAACTTCCCACTCGGTCCCTCCCCCAGTCCCTTCCCCCCTTTAGCGACCAGAGTCTGTTCTCTGTGTCCATGAATCTGTTCCTGTTTCATAGACAAGTTCCTTTGTGTCATATTTTAGATTCCATATAGAAGTGATTTCATATAGTATTTGTCTTCCTCTTACTCGTTTACTCCACTTAGTATGATTATCTTAGTATGATTACCAAGATTAAGGTAATTTAAACCCAAGTCTTCTTATAGTAGACTTGCGGACATTGTCTACTTATTTCTGTCTTTACCTCTACGAGCTGCTAGCCCTCCCTCTGTGGGCAAAGGTCAGCATGGGACCCATCTTGTCTCCCCCCAGCTCCTGGTTTTCTCAGAATATGCTCCCATGACCATAGCTGCTTGGTTGCAGGGATGGTATCTGACCCAGGTTGGACTGATCTGAGGACTTTCCAAGGATTTTCAATGAAGAGCTGAAAAAGCTAGTCAGACCATCTCTGCTTAAAGTGAGAAGTGAAAGCAAAATAGCTCAGTTGTGTCCTACTCTTTGCCACCCCATGGACTGTAGCCTACCATGCTCCTCTGTCCATGGGATTTTCCAGGCAAGAGTACTGGAGTGGGGTGCCATTTCCTTCTTCAGAGGATCTTCCCAACCCAGGGATCGAACCCGGTTCTCCCGCAGACACTTTACTGTTTGAGCCACCAGGGAAGATATCTCTGCTTAAAGATAATGTAAATAGGAAACACCCTAATTGTGGTATAACAGTTAAGATTGGATTTTGCTGCATTTAACTGAAACCTCCACCACCCATGCCACACACACACAAAAACTAAACTAAACAAAAATAGTAATTAAATAAAATAGACATATATATTGCTCTTCTGCAAAAGCAGTGCAGAAGTAGATTGTGCAGGACCAACTGAGAGCTCCCAGGGCAGGCCCTGATCTTTCTGCTTCTCCATCCTCAGAGCAAATTCCAACCTCCAAGTTATCTCCTGTTCTATTAAGAGTGCAGGAACTTCAGTGACCTTATTTGAATACCATGCAGTTGGAAGGACAAAAGGGAGAAAAAGGCCCTCCTTTTTTAGAAGGCCTAACCCTTCTGCTTACATCTCATTGGCCTGAACCTAGTCACATGGCCAAACCTAGCTGCAAAGATAGCTGGGAAATGTAGTCTTTTGGCTGGTAACCATGGCTGCCCAATGAAACCAGGATTCTGTCACTAAGGAAGAAAGGAAAAAAATGCACGTAGGACTAGGCTGTCAGTAATCTCTGCTCCGTGGAGTAATTCTGTCACATGGAGAAATCTGGTCTGTTATCACATCTCTATATTTCCCATGGCTTGGTTATTTAATCTTAGCTCTGATTATGGGAGATTCTTTTAATAAACTCCTTCTTTTCTCCCTTTCATTAGAAAAAATGTCAGTCACAGCCATGAGGATCCTACTATTCCTCTCCTTTAAGATGTCTTTACAGCTCCCTGTGACACTGGAGGGACTCTAATAGCCCTTGCAGATTTCGTGGTTACTTTAACTAGAGGCTCCCATGTGCATTCATTTGTGAAAATGTGGTGTTTTGCTTTCTCAGTTACTCTCTGCCTCTTTGGTCCTAAATCCGAGACTCTTGGGCTCTCTTCTGGGTTGTGGGTCCCAGAACATTACAGGGAACTTAGAGCTTTCTGCTTTCTTGTTTCTTCCAGTGTTGTCTGAAATTACTTTTGTTTCTCTTCTCCACTCAGAAGTACTGGAAGAGAATTTGAGCTCCAGTGACTCAAGCTATAAAACCGCTTCCTCTCCTCCTGCCTGGCAGGACCCCAGAAGAGATCTCCAAGACATTTGTCTGTCTGCCTGGCTTGTGCCAGGACTCAGCACACCCTCTTAGTTTGGCCGAGAGCAAGGTAGGAAGTAGGAGAAGAGTCTACCCTTGGTCCTTCTCTGGAGAGTCACTTGTGCCTTAATTCTGGGGACATCCAACCATGGGGTTTGGTTGACCTTGGGAGACCCTGGAGGTATATTTTAAGAGGAAGACTAGGCATCCTGAAGATTATTTTTTGACAAACTCAGTAATTGCATAAAAACAGGAACCATTTCAGCCCACCCCCACGCCCTATCCCAGAGAGGCTGGAGGTGGAGCTCAGAGCTGATCATGGGATTTGCAAGGGCAGGTCATTGTGGTTAGTTGATGGGCATTTGAGAATGCATTTTGTGCTGAGTCTATGGGTAAAAAATACTCCTCTATGAGCTGATTTTATTGCTGCAATGAACCTCATCTCTGTGAGTCAGAAGGTCATCCTCTGAGCAACCATGTGACTGGGAGTCAGAGAAAAGAGGAATCAAAGGGCCTCCAGAAGTAATTTTATACACCTCTTGCCTCTATTCCATTAAATCCAATTGCCTAATAGCTAACAATGATTGAGCACTCATTATCTGTAAGTACCATGCTAAGAGTATGTATAATCTTATGTAATCGCCCCATAACCCTCTGAATTCAGTAATGTTAACACTCCAGTTTAGCAGATGGGAAAACTGAGGCTCAGAGTCATTCATAAAGTTGTCAGAGCTGGGATTTAAATTCAGGGATAGTTGGATTCACAAGCTTATCCTCCTACACACCACCCTTTACCACCTTCTGCAGCACTTACTGAAGGTCTCCACTGTGCCTAAGCTGGTTTCTAGGTGCCACGGGCAGGACCAGATCAAGATGGAGGCTCCCATTACCATCTCCTATTTCCTGCTTTCCTTTCCATTAAGTGCCCATCTGTCATCATCATGCGGAGCTACTGCTAAACAATTCAATGGAAATATATTGTGAGCCACATATGTATTTTACATGTTTTATGAGGTATATTAAATGAGATAAAAAGAAACAGAAATCACTGAAACTCATGCCATCTGTAAAAAATAGTTTAAAAAAAATCACATTACAGTGGTATATCAGTGTGTAGAAAACAAAATCCTTCCAACTAAATCATCCATTGACTCTGACAGCATTGTTTTTCTTTATTTATGTTTATCTGTATCTTCATTTTTCATTGAAGTATAGTTGATCTACAATATTGTGTTAGTTTCAGGTGTACAGCAAAGCGATTCAGTTATATACACATATGTATGTGTATAATATCTTATAAAAACCTATAAGGGAAAAGGATATGAAAAAGAATCGTATATGTATATATAGATATATCTATATGTATATAGAGATATACATATACATATATGTGTGTATATAGAAAATTATGTATATATACATACAAATTATGTATATATATACATAATTTGAAAAAAGAATATGTATATATGATACACATATTCTTTTTCAAATTCTTTCCCATTATAAGTTATTATAAGATATTGAGTGTATTTCCCTGTGCTATACAGTAAGTCCTTCTTGTGTATCTAAGTTATATGTAGTAGTTTGTACATGTTAATCCCAAACTCCTAATTTATCCCTTCCCCTTTTGTGTTGTGTTTTTAATACTAGAAATGATACATGTTGCTGATCCATGTACTACAGTACAGCAATAATATGTTATGGAATATGATGGTTAAAGTGAAATGTGTTTCTACTAAACTTTACAATAAAGCTGTATCTAATGTCAAAATATTTTATACTAATGCTTCTGCCTTTTAATCTAAATCAAATTAAAAATTCAGTTTCTCAGTGGCTTTTGCCATATTTCAGTTGTTCAATAGCCATGTGTGGCTAGTGGCTACCATTTCAGGCAGTTTAGGTCTGGCATCTAATTGAAGTTTTTCGTGATACAAATGCACTTAAAGCATCCTGGCCAGAGAGAAGACAAACCAGGCTGGAGCAGGCATCTGTAAGAGAAGCAGAGGATGAGGCTGGGATGCCATGTGGGTCCACGGGAAACAGAAACCACCATCAGTTTTTGAAACAGGATAATATAATGGGAATGGTGCTTTAAAAAGATTAGTCTGGATGCCCTGGACAGAATGGGGTGTGAGGACACAGATTAGAGGCAGGAAGATCACATTATGGGGAGGGGAGATGGCGGAGCTGTCAACTACAGTGAAAGTTGCCAGGAAAGGAAAAGCTATCTCTGAGAAACATTATGAAGAGTTACTATGAAAAGACAGGCTCTTCAGTAAATAGTGCTGGGAAAACTGGGCAGCTACATGCAAAAGAGTCAAACTGGATTGCTTTCTCATAACATATATAAAAATAAACTCAAAATGGAATAAAAACGTAAATGTAAGACTTGAAAACATAAAAATTCTAGAAGAAAACACAAGCAATATGCTCATTGACAGTGATTTTAGCTGGTTTTTTTTTTTTTTTCCCCTAATTTGTCTTCTTAGGCAAGGAAAACAAAAGAAACAAATGGGATTATGTCAAACCAAAAGGCTTTTGCACAGTAGTGGAAGCTGTCAACAAAATGAAAAACAGCCTGCTAAATGGGAAAAGATATTTGCAAACAATACACTTGATAAGGGGTTAATATCCAAAATATACAAAGAACCCATACAACCCAACATCAAAAAACCAAATAATCTGTTTAAAACATTGTCAGAGGACCCGAATAGAAAGTTTTCCAAAAACGACATACAGATGACCAATAGGCATCTGAAAAAAAGTTTAACATTACAAATTATCTGCAAATGTAAATCAAAACCACACTGAGATACCAATTCACATCTGTCAGAATGGCTATTATAAAAAATACAACACATAACAAGTGTTGGCAAGGATGTCTTCCCAGAAGAGAACCCTTGTGCACTATTGGTGGGATTGTAAATTGGTGTAGCCACTATGGAAAACAGTATGGAGTTTCCTAAAAACAGAAAAAATTAAAAAATGGAATTACCCTACTCTGTCCATGCACAAGCAGCAAAGAAGGATCGCGACAGCACCCAGCAAGATCGCTAGCTGTCTGCAAGCCAGGAAGAGGGCCTTCAGCAGAAACCCAAACTGTCCACACCTTGCTCTTGGACTTTCCAGCCTCCAGAACTGTGAGAAATTAATGTCTGTTGTTTAAGGCACCCAGACTATGGGATTTTGTTACAGCAGCCTGAGCTGACTAAGATGTCCTATCACAGGGGTGCCTTGACTCTCTAACTCTTTCTGAAGGACTGGCTCTTCACAAAGTGGGTGGCTCCCCTGAAGCCTCTGGGAGGTTTTTCCTTCCACAAATGGGGCTGGGGACCAACGAAGGGCTGACTGCCTTCTTCCTCCTGGCCGGCCGAGTGAGAGGCCAGATGGAGGGTGCTGTCTTCCTGCACCTCTCCTCATTGTTAATTGAGCGACTGCTCCCAGGGATCTGTTTTTCTGCTCTGAATGTTGTGTTTTGATGGTGGTGTTCTAATATAGTTACCTACCTGCAAGTACATACCAGAAAAAAGGAAAGAGTGGGGGGCTTTCAAATGGAATAGGAGCCGGAGGAGGCCACGGAGGGGGAGGAGATGGGAAATATTGCCCTGCTCCTGTACAGCAGCTCAAGGGATTTACTCTAGGCTTTCAGAGCCAAGTGAATATTGCTTATTCATGTGCAATCTAATCCTCTACGCAGCCTGGGGCTGAGGGCAGCAGGGATGACCTGGTTACAGAGGGGCAAGGAGGGGCTAGAGTGCCCGTCTCTGGGCGTTGTGGCATGGACCAGGCATCCAGTGCACTGGGAGGGCTGGCATCGGGAGTAGGCCCTTGAATGGCTCTGATACAGGGGCAATGGCTGGGAGGAAGTGAGTACAGGCTGGAGGTGGGATTGGTGATCAGACTCAGGATCCCTTGGTGGATCCAAGGTACAGAGTGTGTGGCACAAATATTCAGGGATCAGAAATGCCTGGCACCCTCCACCATGCCCCTTGGAAAGGACAGCTGAGCGGCAGATTGATGCACACTCCCGGGCAGAGGATATCTTAATCACCCACTTGGTGGCTGATGGATCATCAGAGGAGGAGCGGCAGAGCCGGGCCACCCCGAAGCTCTGACTTGATAACATGTGATAATTCACTTAGGGGCACAGGGAAGGAAAAGCTTTCCCAACTGTGGCTCACCAGCACCGAAGACCTGAAAACAGCCACTTGGGACGGCTTTTATGTTCAGCTGTCAGCTTAGAAGCAGATGTCTAAGCGAACCTGGACACGGATCAAACAAATATGCTGGGAGCCGCATGCAATGCACAGATCTGCTCTTATATCCTGCTGAGGGCCTGTGTGCCCGGCCTGCGCCACTCCAGCCACACAGAAGGGGAGACACAAGAGAAGGCAAGACCTCTCTGTGACATCTGATGAAGTGTGGGGGGCGATTCTAGTACAGAGCCATCATGAAGCAGCAGGCAGCAGCCTCTGCAGGGCACAGGGTTGGAGTGGGGAAGATAAAGTAGGTCCTCTTTCGACCAGTGGAAGCTAAGGGGCTGGTGACCAGAGACCTGTTCTCTGGCCACAGGGGCTTATGACAGTTCAGAGTCTGGTTACAGGAGACTCCTGTTTTCTAAAGGGAAGGAAAACATTCCCTAGGAGCCACTGGGTGGAGGACAAAGACAGCTTCTCGACTTACCCGTCTGTTCTCACTCTCTCTCCACTGCCTGCCAAAGAAATAACCTGCAGTGGTTTTGTTTGAACCAAAAGCTGAATTCCCCTGGGGAGGTGGAATCCTGTAGTTATTCTCATCATGGGAAGAGGTAATGCCACCCTAACTGTGTCCCACCTAAGGGGCAGAATCATAGGTGTCTTTCACCAAGAACACCTGTGCTGTCCTTTAACTGAACAGGTGTAACAATAATAGAAATACCAGCAGGTATCACTACGCAGTGTTTGCCCTGCGTTCAGGCCTGGACTAAATACTCCACGAACATAGTCACTTCTTCTGATCCCATGTTAGCTCTTCCTGCTGCCCTTCTCCTCTGACCTCAAAAACCCTCACAACCACATTCCCCAGGATTGAAGCATTTGGGAACTCAGACTGAAAATAAACCCCAGGTAATCTCTGAGCAGGTGTGTGTTACCTTGGGTTGACTCCAGGTAAATGATTAATTGGTTGATACCTTTATTGGCTGGACTGTGGCAGGTGGGGATGGGAAGCAAGTAAGTAACTGGACAGGTCAGAGGTGATGAGACATCTGACAGTGAGTTTAGAACTGTAGCCACACTATGCAGTTTGTAAAAAGTGCTTGTCCTTGTGAAAATACTCTAGGGCAGCAAAAGCACATGAGGAGGGGAATGTTCTTAACCTCCATTTTACATACGAAGGAACCGAGGCTGGACGTTGAGGAGTGATTATTCCAAAGTCAAACAGCAAGTAAGTTGCACAATCAGGATTTGAACCCATGTCTGTCTCACACCAAAACCACACCTGTCCCTTTTGAGACCAGCTCAGAGGAAGACATGAACAAGACCATGATGAATACAGAGGAGACATCCAGCCTAGCGCAGTTTATATGTGCTAGGTCACTTCAGTCGTGTCCAATTCTTTGTAATCCTATGGACTGTAGCCTGCCAGGCTCCTCTGTCCATGGAATTCTCCAGGTAAGAATACTGGAGTGGATTGTCATGTCTTCTTCCAGAGGATCTTCCCGACCCAGGGATTGAACCCAGGTCCCCTGCTTGGCAGGTGAATTCTTTGAGTGAACTCCGGGAGTTGGTGATGGACAGGGAGGCCTGGCGTGCTGCGATTCATGGGATCACAAAGAGTCGGACATGACTGAGTGACTGAACCAAACTGAACTGAGTGCAACCTGGGAAGCCCAGAGTTCATATCTTTGAATAGATATTGCATGAGGATAAATAAGGATAGAAAGTTCTGTTGCTCTAATAGAAAACACCTTTATAGACTGGAGAGGCATTTCCTACACCAATTTCTCTTTCTCTTGGAGACTCTCGGAGATAGAAGGGACAATGGAAGACATCTAGTTCCATCCTCTTCTTTTACTGAAGGAAAAGGGATCCAGACAGAGGAACCAGGCTGTTCAAGGTCACACAATTTGTGCATGACATGATTGAGCCTAGAATTCAGGAATTCTCACTCTTATTCCCGAGCTCTTTCCATCATTCTGTGAAATTTCATACATCTTTGGGTCCTTCTTACCATGAATAACACATGACAACTTGCTCCAATCTCATTAGTCTGAAGATGAAACTTTTATAACACATTTTTCTACTCTCTCCCTATTCCTTTTCCTCTTCCCACCCAACTAACTGGAAGGATGACTTAGCACCAGCATGATCTACCTGGGACAAGGGAGGGGGCACAGATTTCCTGGTTTGGAAAGATATTGGTATTGGTTTCTTTAAAAGTATCTTGAAGACTTACCTAAAACTGTAATAATAAAGATAGTGTTCTACAGGTGAAATGATAGAGAACTAGACTGTTTGAACATGGCATAGTCTAGAATCAGACCCCCACACATATTCAGTCACCTCATTTATGATAAAGGTGACCTTTTTCAGTGATGCTAAGTTGACTGGATATCCTTATTTGAAAAAAAAAAAAAATTAAATCCCTACCTCACACCAGACAGATAAATTATAATTCTAAGTGAAAAAGGTAAAATGAAAGCTTTTAGAAAAAAAAAAAAAAACATGGAAGGATACCTTCTGGATCCAGGCTAAATAAAGATTTCTTCAACAGGGCACAAAATGCCTAACCATAAGGGGGAAAAATCTGATGTATTAAACTACATTAAAATTAATAACATCAATTGATAATAAAAAGTAAAACCACACAGCTAAGAAAGCAAAAAGGCAAGCTACAGAGTTGGAGAAGATATTTGCAAAATACATATCTCAAAGGACTCATATTCAGAATATGTAAGGATCCCTGTAAATCAGGGAAAAGGCAGATAATTCATTAGAAAAAAGGAACAAAAGATTTGAACTGGCTTTCTCAAAAGAAGATCTCCAAGTGCCCAATAAACATATGAAACAGTGCTCAACTTTGATAATCAGGGGTATGTAAATTAAAATCACTGTGAAATATCACTACATTTTCAGCAGAGTGCTTAAAAGAAAGAAGAGACAATACCAAGTGTTTGGTGAGGCTATGGAACAATCAGAACTCCAACACTACTAGTAGGAGTGAGAATTGGAACAACTATTTTGGAAAACAGCTTGGCAGTTTCTACTGATGCAAAACATACATTTCTTAGAACTAACAGAAAAACATGTAAGTTTATCAAAAGACACACAGGAGAATGTTCAGAGCAGTGTTTTAGTAAAAGCAAAACACTGGAAACAAAACATATTGATCCACAATGGAAATGATAAATAAATTGGGTATATTCACACTCAGGAAACTATATGGAAACGAGAGGACAGACTATAACCGACGCAGCATTGTGGCTGAATCTCATAAATACGGTGAGTGAAGCAAGCAGACACAATGGAGAATATACCAGATGACTCCATTTATTTAAGTCAGAAGCAGGTAAAATGGATCTACAGCGTTAGAAGTTAGGATAATGATTACCTTTGAAAGGACATGGTAACTGGGAAGGGAGGGAGAGGGGGGCCCTGGGTGGGATGAGTGGAAATGTCCTTTTGTCTGATTTCAGGGTACATTTTGTGAAAACCATTGTGTTGTACAATTATGTTAAGCTACCATAAAACATAGCTTCAATTTATTTTTCTCTTGTAAAATGGAAGAAAGTCAAGAAAAAGGGAAGTAACATCAATTTATACCATACTTCAAGCCTGCTATCTTGCTAAACTTTACAGGCACTAACTCATGTAATCCTCCCAACCATCCCATGAGATAGGTGTTAGGTCCTCCATTTCACAGATGAGGAAACTGAGACCCCAAAAGGTTAACTGTCCAAGGCCATGCTATTAGCAAGTGCTGGAACAAGATGTGACCTAGGATTTGAATCTACATTTGCCTGGGCCAGGAGCCCATCTTCCCTCCACATCATGGTGCTTTCAAGGAAAGAACATGAGTGTTGGGGTTAGAAAATATAGTTTTGAGTCCTATTGCTGTGACTCACATGTCGTGCGCTGGCAACAGTTGTAGTTTAGTTGCTAGGTGGTATCCAACTCTTGCGACCCCATGGACTGTAACCCGCCAGGCACTTCCTGGGAATGCCAAGGAGTTTTCCAGGCAAGAAACTGGAGTGAGTAGCGATGATTTCTTTCTCCAGGGGAGCTTCCTGACCCAGGTGTCCAACCTGTGTGTCCTGCACTGGCATGTAGATTCTTTACCACTGAGCCACCAGCAAAGCCCCACATGTTGTGTGACCTTGGGTAAATCAATCTAGCTGGTTCTCGAAGTTTGCATCAGTGTTTTGGGGAATTTGGGCAGGGGTGGGGAGGTGATGCTGGTTGAAGGCTCTGGTAACGTACATGAAATCACATTACAGAACCCCACGCTCAGCAGATGCAGAATCCTTTTTGCTTCATCTAAACCCTATGAGGCATTCATGCCCTTCCTGGCAGGGGTGTGGAGCTCAAAGCAAAATTCACCGTGCCCCTCTCCCTGTTGTCACTGTTCTAGTAAATTCAGATGAAAGTGAACATCAAGGGCAAGGTTGGTGGGAAAAAGGAGCCATGTTCAGCCTGAGGGTATATGTGAAAGTGGGCAGAAGGCCTTGCTCTGGTGTTGAGGGAGTTTGCTGGCAACCTTATGAAAACGAGCTTCAGGTCTGTGGTTTTAACACCTGCCGGCAGAGCTGAGTCCACTGTCTCCCCTTGAGTTGCCTCCTTGATAGGAGAGGTTGGAAACGTGGAGAAGGATCTTCCCAAACCTGCTAGCCTCGCTCTCTTAAACACAGCAGATTCCGCAACCTCCTTTCACAGCAGAACTGAGTTAAACTTTTTTTTTTTGAGTCCCCCCTAAGAATAGTCAAAAAAATGGAAGGAGGGTAAATGGCACCTGTATTTGTTCAACACAATGTCACCTGTCCCCACGTTGTTCAATGTCTGCTGAGGAATCGGAAACTCCTTGGGCTGGGAGGGGGAGTGGGGACCTGAGCTCTGTGGGGTGCCCAGCAGGGCAGGACATATGGATGGATTTTCTAGGAACTTATGATCACGGTCCTGTACTCCACGTGAGGCACATGAAAAGATGCTAGTTCTGGGCAACATGGAAGAGTTGTCCTTCTGTGTTCATGCCTCAAAGACCTTCTCTCCCTTTTAAAGGCTCAGAGATCAGTGCTACAGGGTGGGTGGGGGTAGAGGGGGAAAGTGAGAGTTTTAAAAGGGAGGGATGGGGGGCAGTGAGTGGGAGCCAAGCACCACCCCCCATCCCCCAGCCTGCCCCCTCCCTACCCAGCTCATCTTCACCCAAGTCTTCATTTCTTTGTTCCTAAATTGCACACATTGATCTGCTGTGTACAAAGTTGCAAAGCAAGTTGGCAGGAGCACTGGAGTGTATCAGGTCTATGAGGGAATAAATATACTTGGGTTTTTAGTTTAAATGAGTTGAGAGCCAGGGAATGGCTTGACAGTCATGGGGAGACCAAGTGTCTGCTTCCCACCATGTAAGGCCCTTTGTAGGTTGCAGCTGTCAGTCAAACACTGCCCCATGGATACCTGCCCTTGGGGACATATGTCCCCCCGACACACACCAGTGGCCTGTCGCTGCAGAGAAGAGGCGTGGGTGGGAGAGAGGCCCGAGTGATTGGTGGCCAGTGACTGGTGGCTGGGAGGGGTGTCTTTTTAAGGCTGCCCCGACCTCCCTCCAGTCCGGGTTTTGTCCCTAGCGCATAAGCTTTTCTGCAGGGGAGGGGATGGGCTGAGAAGGTCCCAGGCTCTGGGTTCTTGACGCCCAGCCAACTGGGCACAGCCTGTCTGCTCTGCCACCTTTTCTAATATTAATATCTTGATTAATTCCAGACCAATTGTTCTTCTTTTTTCTTTCTTATTTTCTAGCCTTTTCAAACCACCTACTCCTCTGTAAGAGTGACTTTGATTGAAGTTTGAAGTTTTCAGGTTCAGCTGTTTTCTAGTTACTTGTTATTAGAAAATGTAGCAATTTCCCCACCCCCACCCCCCAGAAAAGAGGGAAAAGGTCCTTCTCCCTTCCCCCACGCCCTCCTGGCGTCTCCTATTGTGTCATAACGTAAAAAAAAAGCCTGCGAGATATAGTTATTTATTCTTCTCCATCCTTCCTTCAACTCGATTTTGGTCTGAGGCCAAAGCATGGGGGAAACAAAGGAGCAGCCGTACAAAGAGTCTCCTTCAAGGCAGAAGTGCTTGTTCCTGTGACCGCTGCCCTCCGGATGCTGCCGTCTGGGGTGGGGGCGCGATGGGGGGCAGATAAGGCGGGTCAGGGGTGCCCTCAGCACCCGCCCCTGCACGGGCCAGCCCTGAGGCTTATGAAAGACCTTCTTGTGTTGGATAAAATCAGCACAGAGAGAGCCTGCTCAGAAGGTCACTGCCTCCTCCCAGGGTCGGCCT
This sequence comes from Bison bison bison, assembly GCF_000754665.1. Lineage (NCBI taxonomy): Eukaryota > Metazoa > Chordata > Mammalia > Artiodactyla > Bovidae > Bison > Bison bison. The sequence goes on from NW_011495071.1 coordinate 5,045,186, forward strand.
TGCTGAAACGTATAGCTCCCCTCAATAAATCTATTGTGCGGCTCCTTAGGAAGCCGTGGGAGTGGGTTAGCGCTTGAGGACCTGGGGAGGTGGAACCCAGGCGGGGAACAGGGGACAGGCAGAGAAGCCCGCGATCCCTCCCTCCCCGCGTCCTCCAGGATGGGCCTCGTTTTGGAAGGAGGACGTGGCTACTTGCTCACTCTCAGGGATGCTCAGAAGCTTGGCTCTGAATCTCTGCTCCAAATGAGATGAGGAGGCCCCAGAAGGGAGGTTTTGCCTGGAGAGACCCTGTGCGAGGGGCTGCTCCCCAAAAGACAGCAGGGATTCTTTCTCCCAAATGAGCCGCACCTCATTAGTGAGTCAAGCCAGAGGTTCTTTCCTGTCCACTATTACTGGGGCTTTTTTTTTCCTCTCCTAATTTATTTTATTGCTATTCTGAGAAGGAACATACACACGCACCAGCAACTCAAAGGCATAATGAAAAAAAAAGATTGGTTTCAAAAAGCTGAGAAGGTCTGAGCACAGGCCCCAAATCTAACCTAAAATTTCCCTGTGGGGCAGATTAGAGTCGTGGAGCGCCCACCCTCACCGTCCCCAGCTCCCCTGGCTGATCCCAGCCTTTGGCCCTCCCCAGCCTTGCTCCAGTCTTTCTGGGAGAGTTTGAGTAGGCTCTGGGAGTTGGTGATGGACAGGAAAGCCTGGTGCGCTGCAGTCCATGTGGTCGCAAAGAGTCTGACAAGACTGAGCAACTGAGCTGAACTGAACTGAGGCTGAGGTCAGGAGGTACTGCCAGAAGCAAGCAGCTGAAAAGGCAGGCTGGGACTCTGCTGGGGGAGGGTGGGGGCCCAGGAAGACTTCAGGCTTGGGTGAGCAGGCTGAAGGCGAGAAGGGCTTGTAGAGTGGGGTGTTTGAGCAGGGGACAGGGAGACTGAGTTTAGATGGAGGGTGGTTGAAGGGCTCAGTCCAAGCTCCAGGCTGTAAGATCCCTGCTCAGAGAGGTCCCTGGGCTGGGGTGGGAGGGGCTGACCAAGGGGACCCAGACCCTTCAGAGAAGCTCTGGGAGGTCCGGAGATGGACAGGTGCTTAGCCTCTCTTCTGCCTTGCCGTGATCAACACATCTTTGTCCTCTGCCTCAACAAGGCTCAAATTAATCACTCCTGCCTCAAAATTAAAAACGAAAAACTATAAACAGTTCAGCTCACAGCCTCTGCAGCAGCTGCCAAAGGGAAGTCACAGTGTACTCCCAGCTGGGTTTAGGCAGAAGTGACCTGTACATGTAGATGCTGTGTCCCATGGCCGATTTTGGTGTTCTAAGGGGTATATTTGTTAAATTCTTGTCGATATCCAAGGGGCCCTGTGTTGACTCCATTAGAAAACCAGATGGAGCTAATCAATGCTGGAAGGACTGTAGTTAATTCCTGAGGGAAGGCAAATATAAACAGCAGCATTCAAATCGATGTAAAATCCACCCCCCACCCCCACTACATTTGGTTGAGGGTGGCTGCCAGCAGGCCTCTGCAGCAAGTCTGGGCTGTCACGGGGGACAGGCTCCTCCTCCCTGGAAGGTAAGAGTGGACAGGGGACCTCTTGGGAGTCAGCGCCTGGCTGACTTCTTAATGTGGGTCAAGTTCCATGTTAGCTGTGGGCCTTGGGCAAGTCAGAGAGCTTCTCTGGCCCTCGGTCTCTTCATCAGAAGGGAAGTCACTGATGTTTAAATGCAGTTCACAGCTCATCAAGGGTTTCATCATCTTACTTGATATTCTTCACCCTTGGAGGTGGGCATCATTATTTCTATTTCACAGGTAAAAACAGTACAGCTCAGAGACATTAAATGACTTCACTAAGGCCACGGTCAGATAGAACAATAGAGCCATAAATCCAGGCTCTCTGGCAAGTCCTACATGCTTTCTTCCTTCTAGGCCATACCATTCTGGAAAGACTTTACACAGTATTACCTCATGCTGCTGCTGCAGCTGCTAAGTCGCGTCAGTTGTGTCCGATTCTATGCGACCCCATAGATGGCAGCCCACCAGGCTCCCCCGTCCCTGGGATTCTCTAGGCAATAACACTGGAGTGGCTTGCCATTTCCTTCTCCAATGCATGAAAGTGAAAAGTGAAAGTGAAGTTGCTCAGTCGTGTCCGACTCTTAGCAACCCCATGGACTGCATGCAGCCTACCAGGCTCCACCATCCATGGGATTTTCCAGGCAAGAGTACTGGAGTGGGGTGCCATTGCCTTCTCCGGTATTACCTCATACGATCTCTCTAACCCCATAAGGTGGTTACCATTGTGACCACTACATTATCAATTACGAAATAAAACCTCCAGATTCAGAGAAACAAGAGACTGATTCAAGGTCTTATAGATTATGTAAGTCCCTACAGCCAACACCCCTGCTTGTTCAGATCATCCCAGCCTTGGGGAGGATTGGGAGGAGCTGAGATCTGAGGTCTTTTCTTTGTAAAACACGTTGTGTGACTTTCACCTTCTTTTCCAAGCTCACCTGCTTAGAGAATTCCTTTCTTCATGTATCAGCAATTAGCCTGGTGCCTCCAGATGAAAGAGCATTGGGAATGAGATACGGAGAGGCTGGGTCTGGGGGTGGGGGGTGCACTGAGAGGAGTCAGAGTCTCTTCTACCAGCTCCCTGGAACCTTATTTGAATGACAGATCTAGGGCTTTGTGAGGCCGGGGTTACACATCTCACCAGTAGCCAAAGATTCCATTTTAGGGTGGCGTGAGTGCTAAGTCACATAAGTCATGTCTGACTCTTTGAGACCCTATGGGGTTAAACTCTGCCTTTTAGTCTTCCAGTTGTGACTGAGCTTATCTGTGCAGTGCTGGATGGTTTGACCCAAGTCTCAGGAGAGGCCCTACAAGATTTACTGGAAAGAAGATTTCTCTCCCTTTTTTGCAAAGGGGTCAGCCAATAGGGACCTCCTTCCCCAGCATCACATCCTAATGTCCATTTCTTTTCAAAAATTGATTTTTAAAAATTTACTTATTTTTGGCTGTGCTGATTCTTCATTGAGGTGCCTGGCTTTCTCCAGTTGCGGCGAGGCTACTCTTTGTTGTAGGACATGCGCTTCTCATTGCGGGGGCTTCTCTTGTTTTGGAGCACAGGCTCTAGGCATGGGAGCTTTAGTAGTTGTGGTGCACAGGCTTAGCTGCTCCTTGGCATGTGGGATCTTCCCGGACCAGAGATCAAACCCAAGTCCCCTGCATTGACAGGCAGATTCTTAACCACTAGACCAACGGAAAGCCCCTAATGTCCAATTTTTTGCCTTACATGGGGAGACTGGAAGAGATAGCTAGGACTCTGGGATTACTATTAATAGTGATTTCTTACATACACGGATTGCTTCACATGTATGTAGTTCACAGACAGTGTTTACCTACATCATCTTATCTAATTTTCAAAATCAATGTAGAGTCCAAGATTACTTTGCTTCCTATCCTTTAAATAAAGAAACTGGACTTGAGAGAGTCTAGGTGATTTGTTCAAGGTCATGAACTAGAAAAGAAGCCGAGCAGGGTCTTCCCAACTCTTGGTCTGGACCTTTATTCACTTAAGTGAAGTTGTTCCTCCAGCTGTCTGTGAAATATGGTGACAGTGATTCTTGAAAGGCAGTGTTGGTGGAGACTGTGGGGTCCTGGTAGTCCACGTCCACGGGATAAGGAACAGGTTGTGGTTTGGGAGGTGAAAAGGTCTAGGAGGCAGTGGTCTCTCTGCTCCCAGGGTGCAGGCAATGCTTCTCATGGAGAAGCCCCCATAAATGTTTGATGTCTAAATGAAAGAATGAATAATTGAGTGACTGGGTCTCAGTTTTCCCGATTCCTAGTCAAACGTGCCTCCCAGGACACCACTCTCATTCCAGCACTTTCATTGATCTGAAAGTCTAAAAATCAGTTTTCATACCTTAAAAAAAAAAAAAAAAACACACATGGGCCTTTTGCTGAGGGGAAACACAAAAAGAAGTTTGAAAGAGGGGAGAGGAAAGAGATTTTTGAAGTGGAGAAACTGAGGCAGGGGCCTGCCTGGGCTTGCGGCTGAAGGGCACCCAGTGCAAGGAGCCACCTTTGACGTCTCTTGATGGCCTCTGGGGTCTGAGAGGCGAGAGCCAACCCCATCCTTGCTGGAGGGCCCTCTGGACACGCAGACTTGGCCTCCAGCCAGAGCCCAGGCTTCCAGCGGAGG